>NC_026000.2:32566045-32636470 GCF_000442705.2 Elaeis guineensis | reverse complement strand
TAATGGTTGGACCTAACTAGATCTTTTCAGTGGAGGCCAAAGCCTACTGATTAGGTTCTGGGACAAAATTAATTACTAGAAGTTGTTTAGAGAAACAACTGATTATGAACCTACCCATTGATGTACATGGGTTGACCAACCAAAGTTGGGCTCATGTGTGGTCTGTGTGGATTCTAGTACCCACTAAGAAATTAAAGTAATTCCTCGAATTAGAGGTTGAGGCTACCAGTTCGTAAAAATACTGAGAGAAACTTTAGACTAAAGTCCAAATCTTTAGTATTAATAATTTATATACTAATAAAGGTCTGGTTTTTCTTTATGTAGCTATGGCCACTACCCTATCGCTCCAGACATTATTAGATAATGACAAGCTCATGGGACCTAATTTCGATAGCTGGTATCGAAAATTTAAAATCGTCCTTGAGCATGAGCAGATCCTTTTTGTAGTAACGGATCTGACACCTAAGGAGCCAGCCCCGAACAGTAAAGGGACGGTCTGAGATACTTATCAAAAATGGCTCAACGACCGCACCACCATTCGGTGCATAATGCTGGCGGCAATGAATGATGAGTTCAGTCGCAGGTTCGAGAATGCCCAGCCGCAGGAGATGCTTCAAATGTTGAATGACTCCTTTAGCACGCCTGACGACGTTGAAAGGCATAAAACTAGTTGTGCCATTTTCAATGCTTGGATGAGGGATGGAGCCTCAGTCACCGATCATGTACTGTACATGATCGAAATGATTGAGCACCTAAGTAAACTGGGCTTTTCCTTGCACGAGCAGCTTGGTAAGGATGCGATCCTTAATTCTTTGCCCAAGTCCTTCCCCCCCTTCCTTACTCATTTTCGGATGACAAAGTCTGCAGTGAACTACCACGGCTTGTTGCGGGTTGCTGTAGAACTTTGAGAAGGACCACCAGCTCCATAAGGAGTCGGTGAATGTTGTGGGAGGGTCTTCTTCTGGTCATCGATCCTTTAAGAAAGGGAAGAAGAACAAGAAGAAGAAGAACAAGAAGGTGCTGCCGTATGCTGGGACATCTGCACAGGGTCAGACTAAGAAGCACAAACCTGATCAGAGCCAGGCAGAGTACTTCTTTTGCAAGAAGCAGAGACACTGGAAGAGAAACTGTCCTCTATACATTGCCTCCCTAGACCCGAACAGACCGAAGAAGAAGCAAGGTAATTATATGATAATACCTTGCAACTTTTTTATTTGTGATACTACTGCCTGTGTATTAGATATCGGAAGCCCTTATCATATCTGTAATTTGATACAGGGTCTGCAGGTCAGTAGGAGATTTGATGAAGGTGAGAGGTTCCTGAACATTGGAGATGGAAGCAAAGTTTCAGTTCTAGCTTTAGGAATCATGAACCTTGTAATCAACTCTCGTAATGTAATTCTGAGTGAATATCACTATTGTCCAAGTTTTTTTAGTTATAAATTTTTAATAAAAGAAAATATTTACAATATCATTTTGAATGGTGTTACAATGTTTGTTGGACAACTAAATAATAGAATTTACTTACTATCACAGCCTGTTAATATGGTTCAAATCTCCGGTAAATGCCCTAGAATGGATAATATGTCAGAAGTCTACCTTTGGTACTATAGGCTAGGTCATATCAATAAGAACAGGATAAACAGGTTAGCTCAAGAAGAAATTCTTGAAGTTGGTGATTGTGAATCACTTCCAACCTGTGAATCCTGTCTTCTTGGGAAGATGACCAAATCACCTTTTACTGGAAAAGGTGAGCGAGCCAGTGAACTCTTAGGTCTAATACATTCTGATGTATGTGGACCCATGAGCTCAAGTGCAAGAGATGGATATTTCTACTTCATAACCTTCACAGACGACCTATTGAGGTATGGGTATGTCTATTTAATGAAGCATAAGTCAGAGTCGTTTGAAATG
Source organism: Elaeis guineensis (assembly GCF_000442705.2). Classification (NCBI taxonomy): domain Eukaryota; kingdom Viridiplantae; phylum Streptophyta; class Magnoliopsida; order Arecales; family Arecaceae; genus Elaeis; species Elaeis guineensis. Next base: position 32,634,556 of record NC_026000.2, on the reverse strand, counting down.
TTCAAACTATTTCGAAATGAGGTAGAAAAATAAATTGAGAAGTGTATTAAAACTCTTCGATCTGATTGAGGAGGTGAATACCTTTTCAATGAGTTTCTGACATATCTTGGAGAGAATGGGATTCTCTCTCAGTGGACTCCTCCTGAAACACCACAGCATAATGGTGTATCTGAAAGGAGGAATCGGACCTTGTTGGACATGGTTCGATCCATGATGGGGTTTGCTGATCTGCTGATCTCTCTCTGGGGATATGCGCTCGAATCAGCTTGTTACCTTCTAAATAGGATTTCGAATAAGTCTATAATCAAAATACTATATAAGATATGGATAAGACGTAAGCCAGTACTCTCGCACCTTAGGATTTGGGGGTGTCTGGCTTATGTTAAATATTTAATTACGGACAAGCTTGGACCTAGGTCTGACAAGTGTTATTTCATAGGGTACCCAAAAGAGACCAAAGGGTATTATTTCTACCTAACTGATGAGCAAAAGGTGTTTGTCAGTCTTAAAGTAATCTTTTTGGAAAAGGAGTTCCTTGGTGAAGGGACTGTTGCCTCTAAGGTCAAACTTGAGGAAGTTCGACAGGTAAAAAAATCGACACAAGTTACTGAACCTGAACCGGATTTGGTTAGATCAGATCTGGAGCCCATTGTTCTTGCACCCTTAAGGCGATCTGATAGAGTATCATGTCAATCGGATAGATACTATAATTTTTTGGTCCAGAATGGCGATCCTGTCAAACTTGATGAAAATGATGAGGATCCGATCACCTACATGGATGCAATGCAAAGATCTGACTCTGATAAATGGCTAGAGGCCATGAAATCTGAAATGGAGTCCATGAAGGTCAACGATATGTGGACATTGGTTGATCCACCCGAAAGAGTAAAATCCATAAAGTGTAAGTGGGTCTTCAAGAGGAAGAGGGGTACAGACGAAAAAGTGGAGACCTAAAAAGCCCGTTTAGTTGTCAAGGGATATCATCAACGTTATGGTATAGACTATGATGAGATATTTTTTTCTGTGGCAATGCTCAAATCTATTTGAATTATACTTGCGATAGCTGCCCATCTGGACTATGAAATCTGGCAGATGGATGTGAAGACATCTTTCCTAAATGGAGAGCTGGATGAAGAGGTGTATATGATACAACCTGAAGGGTTTACATCCACAGATGAGTCTAAGGTGTGCAGGCTACAGAGGTCCATTTATGGACTTAAGCAGGCATCCCGAAGTTGGAACATACGTTTTGATAGGACGATCAAAACGTATGACTTCGTTAAGAACAGAGAAGAGCCCTGCATTTATAAGTGGGCTAATGGTCCAGTAGTGATATTTCTTGTATTGTATGTGAATGACATTCTCTTAATCGAGAATGATGTCCCTGCATTACAGGGAATAAAGATTTGGCTGCCGTCACAGTTCTCCATGAGGATCTGAGAGAAGCTTCCTACATCCTAGGGATGAGGATCTATAGGGATAGATCTAAAAGGTTGCTTGGCTTATCCCAGTCCACGTATATTGATACTATGCTGAAAATGTTCAGCATGAAGAATTCCAAGAAAGGCTATCTACCTATAGGTCATGGAATTTCTTTCTCGAAGAGGGATTGTCCGACAACACCTCAAGAGAGAGCATATGGGTAGAATTCTATATGCTTCGACAGTGGGATCTATCATGTACGCCATGACATGTACACGATCAGATGTGGCATACTCACTAGGGGTAGTGAGTAGATACCAATCTGATCCAGAGGAGAATCACTGGAAGGTTGTTAAAACCATCCTGAAGTATTTAAGAAATACTAAGGACCAGTGGCTTGTTTATGGTGAATCGAACTTGAGACTTATGGGGTTTACAGACTCCAGTTTTTAGTCTGATCATGATGACAGCAAGAGTGTGTCGGGATTTATTTTTACCCTTAACGGTGGGGCTGTCTGCTGGAAGAGTTTCAAGCAGCACACTGTGGCTGATTCAGTTTGCGAAGCAGAATATGTCGCTGCATCAGATGCTGCCAAAGAAGCGGTGTGGCTGAGAAAATTCATCACCGAGCTTGGAATAGCACCCTCCCTTATTGGTCCAGTTCTGCTCTATTGTGACAGCTCTAGAGCCAATTGCTCAGGTGAAGGAACCAAAGGCACACCAGCGGACGAAGCATATTCTACGCCGCTACCATCTCATCCGAAAAATCATGGATCAAGGTGATGTCGACCTTCAAAGATCGACGGAAAGGAGAACCTGGCTGATCCATTCACTAAAGCCATTATGGTGAAGGAGTTCGACGACTTCAAGTCGAAGATGGATATTAGATACTACATCGATTGGCTTTAGGCCAAGTGGGAGATTGTTGGAAATAGTATCCCAAAGCCAATCGTCAGCCTGTTGACGGTTGTGCTCTTTCCTATATTAGTATATAAATTATAAATAAATAAAAATTATTTTGATATTTTTTATCACAAATTGTTTCATCTTCTAATGAACTCCTGTGTTGTGGTGAAGTCCTTAGGACTATTTAGACTCGACAAAGGAGGATTTATCGTTTAGTCTTTCAACCTGTTCGCGACCAAATGATACGTTATTACCAAGGACAACAATGTTTATCAAGCATAGGTCATTGTGTGCCATATGGGTTGGTTGTCCTCTTAACCAAGGAGTATAGAGACACTAGTATGGCATACATGTAAGATGTAAGGATACATCTGCACTGAACATGACCGACTTTGGAGCTTTTTCTGCTGTCAAGATTTGCTCCGATGGGATATGGGTATAACTATCCCTCCGACCTGAGACCACCATGGTGACTTGCAAGCAACTCACTATATTTAGGTATTGGACTACCTGAATTTCTAATTCAATGATGGAAGGCTGCTGGGTGTAGTCAAGTACTTGACTTATCGGTGCGTGTGTCAAGATGGGATTGACCACTCCAGTTCAGGAGCTGTGTACAGTCGTGTTTCAATTTAGCAAAATCTTGGCTAGGTTAGTCCTAGTGAGGAGTCACAGGACTATTTGAATTGAGTACGATTCGGATGATCTGATCAGGGTTGACAGTTTAACCCTGAGTCATCCTATACACAGGGGTCAAAAGGGATGAATTATACAGTAACCATATTCGCGTAGGTTCTGAATGTTGCGATTGCAACTATTTGATCTATCCGGATGTCGGATACCATTACTAGATGGTCACTTCGATTAGTACAGGAATTGATTCTTGTGCTATCAACTTAGGTTCGAACCTACGGAGTCACACACATTAGAGGTTCCTATCTGATCTGATGGCTGGTGTAGAGTCCCACTGGACTGGGACTCTTCGACCAAGAGTCCTAATGCTCGAAGACTCTGAGTCTTATGTGTCTGAGACTCTGTGATCGAGAATCAGAATTCTCTGATCATGAGTTTCACACATTTTGGATACCGGGGTCAAGAGTCCTATTGGTTTGGGACTCTTCGATCAAGGTTTCATATCGATGGACTTTGATGCCTGATTGCCCATCGGATTTGGACTCAGTATTTATGAAAAGTTTAATTAATGATTTGATCACTAATTAACTCAATTTGATTGAGTAATTATTTTTAGATCAAGTCCAATTGAATTGGATTCAGTTGGGTTTGACCCGATTAGATTAAGAGTTGACCTAATCGTCGAGGTGGTTTGGTCCCTAATCTGATCAGGGGTTGGGCTTAGTCAATTCCTGATTTGATTAGAATTTTATTGAGCCTAATTAAGCTTAATTATGTTAGGTTTAACTTAGTCTAATTGTGTCTAACCTATTATGATAAAGTTGGTTCAATTAGATTGGTTTAAAATTTCAAACCACCTTTGACTTATCTCCCTGCGCCACCTCACCCACCTGCGCCTATTTGAATTCATGAGAAACAAGTTCTTATGAATTTTTCCCATGCAGAAGCCTTCCCATGCCCCTCCCTTGTGCGCCATGAGGGTGAATAAAGATTGGTTGGTTGGCCATTCAAATTCAAATGATGTTTGAATTTGAATGGGCAACTAACCCATGCGCCACCTTATCTATTTGTGCGCCCCTTGCTCTACACGAAAAAATGTTTCTCATGTAGACTCTCCACGCACAAAGAGCCCACGCCCCTCTCTTCTCTCACCTTGAGTGGACAAGGATAGGTTGGTTGGCATTTGAATTCAAATTCGATTTGAATTCAAGTGAGCAACCACCTAGCTTTATCCTCTCATGCGGTGAAGACGCGGTAAAGACGTGGTCTTGCACTATTTTAAAAAGGGAAGAGAAGATGGGGTGTGTACATGACTTTCTTAGAGAGAAAGGGTGGCGTGAGAAAGGCCTTCTGCGTGAGAAAAGAAAAGAAAAGAAGAGAAAAGAAAAGAAGAGAGAAAGGGCACAGGGTCTTCTGTGAGTACCCTAAGGTTTCTACCTAGGGTTCGAAAAGTGAGAAGGTGAGCTACGAGTGTCGTGAGCCCACCGAACTTCAGGGAGAGCTTCATCAATCTCTCAAGTACCTTTGCTGATGATCCAAAGCATCCAAGAGTCGGCAGACACCGATCGAATGAGTTCAATCAGCATCGGTCGTCGAAAGAGTTCTGCAATGAACTAGCATTCGTGAGGAGCCGATCAGATCGAGAGCTTTGTGTGGATGATCTGAGAGGTCAGACATACTGTGTGGCTACATTACAATGATCAGACCATCCCGATGAAGATCAGACTGCGGTGATTGACTACCTGCACGAAGGTAATATGTTCTGAACACATAACAGTAAAATATTTACTGTAGAATTTAAAATTTTAAATTTAAATGTATGCTATATATATCATATTTAGATTCTTGTGTAGGATTAATACATGTTCATTAATTAGATTAATTAATAATTTTTACTGTAAAATTATAATTTTGAAAAAATTTAAAATTACCGTTTTATCCCTGCACTGAAATTTCCATATATGATCCATGAGGATCATTATGTTTATGTCAAATCTCAAGAGGACAAATTCATAATTCTATCCTTATACATTAATAATATACTATTAGCTTGTAATAACAACAAGTATGTTAATATCATTAAGAAATGGTTATCCATTAGTTTTGAAATGAAGGATATGAGAGGAACTGCATATATACTCAGAGTGAAAATTCATAGAGATCGTTCAAGAAAATATTAGCACTATCACAAGAACTTTATCTTAAAAAGGTTCTGGAATAATTTTATATGCAAAATTATACTCCTGTGGATACTCCTACGGCAAAAGGTAAAACTTTAAATAGTAGTATGTGCCCTAAGACTCTTAAGAAAAAGGATGAAATGGCTAAAGTTTCTTATTCGAACACTGTTGGAAGTTTAATATATGCCATCATATATACAAGGCTAGATATATATTATGCAGTAAATTTAGTGAGCCACTATCAATCAAATCCTGAAAGGGTGAATTAGAGAGTGGTCAAGAGGATCCTCGAATATCTTAAGGAAACTATAGATTACTCCTTATGGTATCAAGGGGGTGATTTGTGCTTAAAGGGATACTTAGATGTTGATTGAATTGGAGATTTAGATGAACGTAAGTTGATTTTTGTATACTTTCTTGTTGAACAATAGAGCCATATCATAGAGTAGCAAGAAACAAAGTTGCATTGCCTTATCGATGATGGAAGCTAAATTCATAGCATGTTCAGCTGCAATCTAAAAAGCCGTATGATTGAGGTGATTCTTGTAAAGCTTGAAAATTATGAAACATACCTTTAAGCCAGTGGGAGTTAATTGTGAGAGTCAAGTGGCTATTAGTTATATGAAGGATCCAAAATATTATGGTAGAACAAAGCATACTGATATTAAGAATAGTTTTGTTAGAGATATTATGATTACAAAGGAAGTGGTCTTGAAATATATTCCTATGCATTTGATGGTGGCTGATCCATTTACCAAAATGATACCAAGAGACTTATTGCAATCACATGTTAGATCTCTTAAATAATGTAGAATATGAGACTATATATTAAGGACTTGTAAGACAATGATGTTTATATATTAATGAAGTTTGTTTTTATTTACTTTTATGAATTATCAAATAAATTTAGATATACAATGACTAGCACTGGCACATATATGAATGTGTATCATAATTAAAAGTATGTCACCAAGCATGTATCAGCTCTTTCACACAAGTGATAACCTTAGACCTTATGGATGACAAGTTAAGATAAGACACTTATTAAAACCAAAAATATACAATTGAGAGAGTACGAAAGTATGCATACAATAAATGTGTCACCTTGATAATTATCAAGATGGGGTCCTAAAGCTTAAGAAATCATCACTTGGATCGAACATGATGATCCCACAATCATATAAGCCTAGAAGGTATATAATGCCATATATGAGTTCTCTGAGAGATATATTGATAGATGGGCCAGAGAGAACTCTAGGTAGTTGTGAAGAAAATGTCTGGATCGAGATTTGTATGTATTAATATAAGACTTGATATATTCTCCTTAAAGGAGAGTCTACCTAGCATGTGTTTCATACCATATGTACATATGTGATATTTGAGGAAAGTGAGAATTAATGAAGATTGAATTCAATGAATTCCTGCTTTCTCACTATGTGAATTTCTTGAGGCTTAATCATTAATAAAACCTCATTGGTACCCTTAGAGACTATTGACTATATTCTGATGTGATAAACTAATGTTTGCTACTTTAGCATGCTTTCAATGGTGATAAAATAATGTAGCCTTATAGAGTATGTCTAAAAAAGTGATTAGTTCGGATTTGATGGATATGAGTATAGAAGGAAGATAATTTTAAATTATGTTATATATGTGCATTCATCGCTCAACCAGTTATGTCATTTCATTGAAAATCAAACATAATTGTGAATGCATATTTTTTGAGAGAAAAGATATTAAATATAACTTTCAAGGGATTTAAGTATGCTTGATTTTTGGCGTAACCAAATATATCTAGCGCACAGCAAGACATGGAATTATTTAATGTTGTTCTTGATTTCTGGTTTACAAACATCATGTATCTCTAACAAAAATATGGTTAGGTTTGTAGATGTACTTGCAGATCACACGACTCATTTGTCTGTATAAAATTATCAAGATGAGATTAATATTTTGGCTATCATGCGCGAGTGGAGGATGTTGATTTTTAGATATGGGTTTGGATCACCCATGTGGGCAAAATCCAACCTAATTTAGGAATGCAGTTTTTGGGAGTTACTTTAGTAACTTCTCATAATTGCGACATAATAAAAACTACCTTGAAATAATAGAGATAAAGAGTTTTGACATCTCTCTCAAACACTGCAAACAAACATTTGAAAAAACTCTCTCAAAGATAAAAACACTCATCTTAGAGGCATTTGGGTTGTGAAAAGCAAGTGCATTCCATCTTGTGATTGTACTTTTGACCCAGGATTTGTGGTTTGATCATGATCCGGTTTGTGGAAAGAAATTTCAGTTTTGATTTTTGGTGCAAAGTAACCCAAAACTTGTAGATTCCAAAATTTACATTTCAACAACGGCTTCATCCGTATGGTGACAAAATATATAGGAATAACCTTAGTACTTACATGGACTAGTGACTAAGTAGGAAAGGTTTTGGGAGATTTTGTTAAGAGTGGCTGTAGGAATATAGTTAACTAAAAAGTTTCTTTAGAGTAATCAAGTCGTGTAATGAATTATTATAAGATGGTTAATAAGAACAAAACAAATCATAATAGACACAAAAAGGGTCTAAATCACCTTCGATGCATGCACATAGGCATTCATTTAATATTTTCTTTCCAAAATGGTTTCACAAGTTTAGAAAGTCCAAAGGATGTAATGGTTGTGAGAATCATGATGAAGATTTTATATCTAAGGCCTCAGTTAGCATCGATCTAGGAATAATTAGTAATGGAGACATTTTTATAAAAGAAGGTCTACGTGGCTCTGGTTTTGTGCACATGAAGATCTTCTTTATGCCTCATGACATGAGGGATCAGAACAACTTATGGAATTTCATACAATGCAAAGAAACTAGTTGCACTTTGAGTTGCCAAATCACAATCTAGTGTGTGAAGAAACTTTGTGTGTTGGTAAACGGAGCCAAAGAATTCTTCTTCATTTAATCAGGGGTATTAGGATTCGGATGCACAGTAAAAGATGAGATTTTAAAATTTTTATATAAATTCAATAATTAAAAACATATGATCCGAACCCCAAAACCGACATCACCTTGATCATTACAATCAAACACAAAGGAAACAATCAAATAAGAGAAGGGGAATATGAATACCTTCAAGGAGATCTTGATTGATTTCCATAAGACATCCAAGTAGATGCCCTCCCATGCTATTCCACACAAGAGCAGATCAAGGACTCTCTCTTAACCTTTTTCTTGAATCCCTTCTGAAGGAATCTAGCATGCACCCTCTCCCTGTTTCTTTTGCCATTCCAAGAGCTCTTCTTGGGTGTCCCAACTTTTGAGCATGAGATGTGAGAGAATCTTGCGCATCAACTCACTTAGGGTGTCCAACCCTTCGATGCATGAGATCCTTTGACATGATCCTCTTAGCATGAGGTGTGAAGCCTCAAGTCACGTGAGGCGTGGAGCCTTAAGTCACATGAACTCTTTCACACATGGAGAAGTGTGGCATTCAGGCATGAAACCCCTTGGTGCTAGCCTTCTTAAGGCATGGAGTTTATTGGAGCATCAAACTTTGATTTTGACATGTCAACCTTTGACCAATCAAAGCTACTAAGGAGTCCAAATGGTTTGGAGATTTAGGATTTGACACGTGTGCTAGTGATTGCTATCGTAGGCATCAAAAATAAATCACTAACTCAAAACTATGTAAATAGTAGTGAGTCAGGGTTGAATCCACAAGGATCAATGGGGTTATGTTCACTTTTGATTAAAATTTTTTTAAAAATTTTAATTAAATCACAAACTAAAAATATGAGAAAGTGGAAATATGGTTGAAAGAAAATAAAAGTTTGAATTAAACTAAAATTATAATTTAATAAGCAAGCAAATAAGAAAAGCATTTCAAGATTTTGATTTGATTTTTTTTAATGAAATATAAATTAATTCTTTATTATATAATTATTAAAGCTTGTGATTGATCTCCGATCATAACCTATCTCGCTGGATACAGATCATAGTATTATGATCTGTCCCTACGTAGTCATAGGTTATTCTAAGTATTAAATCATAAAAATAAATAAAATATCCTATAATCAAATTTTGATCATAGCTTATCTCACTAAGCACGAATCGTATCCTTAGATCATGATTCGTCTCTACGTAGCTATAGGCTATTCAAAAATCTAAATTATAGTTCAAATATGAAGCACAATACTTGAAGTAATGATAGAGAGATTTTATTCATGTAAGAAAAGATCATTACAATCAAAATCTAATTATATAATAAAAAATTAAAAAATAAATATTAAGAGAACCTCATTTACTCCCCTAGAGACTCAGAGTTTAGCCGTGCGTGGTGTCTGCAAACATCATCTTCACGGGAGGAAAATAAGGAAGAAGACTCTTGACCGCCACCCTCTTTTTTTTCATGAATAAAAAGAGGGTGGCGGTCAAGAGTCTTCTTCCTTATTTTCCCCTTATAAAAGCTTTAAAATAAAAAAAATAAAAAATTAGAGATGGATGCTCTCTGCTGCCTGCTTGTTGTTGCTCACATTCTGCTTAAATTCTCCTTGGCCTCCTGATTTTATAGGTGAAGACTGGGCTCAATTTGAGTTAAGTTTGAACTCTTAATCATTGTCAAACTTTTAGACCTACACCTGCCGTCCGATCAAAATCAAATAGCTTGAAACTAGCCTTAAAATAGCCCAGATCAAGTTGGACACATTCTTTGCCATCGGATCTGTTTCCAGATTGAATCCCGACCGTTGATCAGTGCACAACTTAGCTCCAGAACTCTTCTTCGGCTCGAAAACATCCTTGACCATTGGATCGTGCTTGAAACCCACTGCCAGTCATTGGATCGCGCTAAGAAAGTGGGCCACCACCGAAGTATATAGTTAAGAGCTCCCTCAGTCATCCAATCATATATGGAGACCTCTCTCAGCCATCGATGAATGTAGAAGAAGCCGCCCACCCCTATAGACCACTTCGTGGATCGGCCCTATTCCTGTGGAACGTGATGTGGATCGATCGGTCGGTCCACTGTACATCGAGTGCTATATTGGGCTTGGGTTCGGATTGGTTTGGCTTGATTTTGAGCTCAATTTGAGCCCATGTTGCCTTGAATTGGAGCCTACCTTTGGCTCTTTATTCAGGGTCCATTTTAAGTCCGATTTATTCCAAATTTGAGTCTTTCTAACTCTCGAATCAAGCTCTTTACATTGATAATCATCTTTCATGTAAAACACAAATAGAAGCATCAATTCTACAGGAATAAAGATAAATTAATTTATAAGTTAATATTTTTATAGATATATTTAATGTACTTATCACACCTCCCAACTTGAACTTTACTCATCCTTAAGTAAAATAGATAAATTAGTAGTGCATACCGATTCATCCTTGAATTGAAAGTTATCCTAGATATTTCTAAAGGCAGCTGATACCTGGCCAGATTATTAAGGAGGTACTTCATTGAATTATTAATTTGACCCAATTAATGGTTGAGTGTTAGTCATAGATATTTTTAGAGATTTTTCTTCGTCAACTTTCCACCTCACTCTTTATATCCTCTAACTTGCTATGGATTTGGTGTTGTGTCCTTTTGTAGTTTAGTCTCTTTATTCTTTTTTTATTATTTTATTATTTTATTTTATTTTATTTTATTTGTTAAATATTTACATGTATAGTCAGTGCAATGTCCTAATCCCTTAAGCTTTCTAATTGACTCTTGTAACGAGCTTTAGGCCAATGACTCTCAAACTAGTTGGCTTTAGGACATTAGGTGTAGAACACCCCTCAAACTTATTGACTCAAGTCAAAAAGGCTATGAGTTGATACTAACTCTATAAAAGATTTCTTCATATTCTCACCTTTTGATGCGAACAACAATGTTTACTTAAATGAAGGAGCCTAGTTACTCAGTGAGAAATACTAAAAATTTATTTTATTAAAATAGATTTTTTGCATACTTTGATCTTTTCACTCATACCCTCATAAAGTAAATGCTTTATCGAGATCAATGGATAGAAGGTTTGGAATCATTCCAAAAATTTTTTTTGATCTAAATCTTACCATTCATTGAATTTCTTTAATAATTTATCCCTCAATATCTTTAAAATTATCTAGATGTTAAACAATCATTGATTAGGGTGCCTATTTAACTTCAAATCGAGATAAAATTTGGGTACATAAAATCAATTGATTTCTGACCATACTCAAGGACTTAATTAAATTAGTTATTCTTCCTCCCAACTTAAAAGATATTATTCTCAATGGAGGTAAGAGATAGAATGTGATAAGTAAAAAGAAGAGAAAAGGAAGGAGTTCATCTGGGCTTAATTTATTCGCGGCTCAGCCTAGGCTTTGAGGATAGCAGATGTAGGCCTCCCCCCAACTTGACTTCGATAATTCTGAAGTAGGTCCTAAATACAAAAAATAAAAGTAAAATATAAAGATCTGGGTTGCCTCCCAGGAGCACTAATTTTAAAATCTTCAGCCAGACTTTTTATTAAGACTACTTCTAAGAAATTAGGTTGCCTCCCAATAAGTGCTAAGTTTAACGTCTTCCAGAATGGGATAATAATGAAATAATAGAACTTATCAATAATGGGGTTGCAAGCTATCTTTCTGAATTTGAGTGTAAAAGACCCTGAGAATTTTTCAATCCAGTATTTGATCCTGGGTAGGTGATAGAGTCAATTGGTCTGGCTGAAGACTAATAATTACATAATAAAGAACTAATTTATATTTCATTAAAAAGAAATTGAATCGAAATCCTGGGATGCTTTTCTTATTTGCTTGCTTATTAAATTATAATTTCAGTGTAATTTGAATCGTTATTTCCTTTCATTAAAAAAATCCTAATCAAAAGTGAACATAATTTAACAGTGGGAATATAACGGGGTTGCAATAAAGCTTATGATTGATCCTCGATCATAATCTATCTCGTTGGATACAGATCATAGTACCTTGATCTGTCCCTATATAGTCATAGATTATTCTAATTATCAAATCATAAAAATAAATAAAATATCTTATAATTAGATTTCGATCATAGCCTATCTCGCTGAGCATGAATCATACCTTAAGATCATGATTCATCTCTACATAGCCATAGGCTATTCAAAGATCTAAATTATAGTTCAAATATGAAGCACAATACTTGAAGTAATGATAAAGGAATTTTATTCATGAAAGAAAAGATCATTACAAACAAGATCTAATTACATAATAAAGAAACTAAAAAATAAATATTTAAAGAACATCATCTACTCTCCTACTTACTCAGATTTCAGCCGCACATGGTGTCTGCAAGCATCATCTGCATTGGAGGAAGACAAGGAAGAAGACTCCTGACGGCCATCCTCTTTTTTCTCTCTCAAAACCCCTTACAAAAGCTTTAAAATAAAAAAAATAAAAAATTAGAGATGGATGCTCTCTGCTGCTTGCTTGTTGCTGCACATGTTCTGCTTAAATTCTCCTCAGCCTCTTGATTTTATAGGCAAAAACTAGGCTCAATTTGAGTTAAGATCGAACTCTTAATCATTGTCAAACTTCTAGACTCATGCCTGCTGTTCGATCAGCATCAAACGACCTAAAATCAGTCTTAAAACAGCCCAGATCAAGTCGGACACGTTCTCTACCATTAGATCCATTCCCAGATTGAATCTTGATCGTTGGTCAGTGCACAACTTAGCTCCAAAACTCTTCTCCCGCTCGAAAACATCCCTGACTGTTGGATCATGCTTGAAACCCACTGCAAGCCATTGGATCACCCTAAAAAAGTGGGCCACCATCAAAGTATATGGTTAAGAGCTCCCTGATCACGTGTGGAGACCTCTCTCAGCCATCAATCAGCGCAGAGGAAGCCGCCCCTATAGACTGCAACACGGACCAGCCCTGTTCCCGTGGATCACGATGTGGATCGGCCAGTTGGTCCACCGTACACCAAGCACTATATTGGGCTTGGGTTCGGACCAGATTGACTTGATTTTGAGCCAAATTTGAGCCCATTTTGCCTTAAATTGGGGCCTGCTTTTGGCTCTTCATTCAAGATCCATTTTAAGTCTGATTTGCTCCAAATTTGAGTCTTTTTAACCCATAAATCGAGCTCTTTATATTGACGATCATCTTTACTATAAAATACAAATAAAAATATCAATTCTATAGAAATAAAGATAAATTAATTTATAAATTAATATTTTTATAGATATATTTAATGTACTTATCAGCTAGCATGCCTATTCAAAATCCTTTAGGATTTCAGACAAATTCAATAAGGTCCTCCAAGGTCTAATCTTAAGTCCTTGACTAATTTTCTAAATGTATGATCCATCGGGTTCCATATCTAACCAATAGTAGTCCCAGGCTCATGTCTACCTAACTTAATTAGAATTCTTCTACTTAATTAGATCCAAAATATGGGAAGCCCAAGTGCATCAATTAATTAGAACCTTTTCTAATTAATTACTGAATTAAACTCTTTAATTCATAAAAGCCTACTAGTCAAGATTGATGTCTAGCAACAATCATGACTACCCAGAAGATATTAAATTTTGATGAAATAACCAAAACACCCTTCCATAGAAAGTTACCATGCAATTCAATCCTTCAACCACACAACATTCCAGATAAACCATGGGCATGGAATCATGTTAAGTCTAAAACTTATCCATATGTATCTCAATTTATTGATGATAACTTCGTTGATAAAATATTAAAATTTTTTTCTAATTTTTATCTTGCTTTGGCCAAAGATTTCATGAGTCATCATCCTATAAGATCACATAGGATGTTCTCTCTTTTTACAAGAATGATAGATTTTTTGTTAACTATTCATAATCTCTATGCATACTTCACCATGCTCAAAATATCTCACATATGTCTTAGATAGTCATACTAGGATATAAACTAAATCATAGATCTATATGCACAAGGTATCATAATAATTTTATGTCTAAGGATCACTTGCATGACTCGCACTAAAGAACTATCTTTTGACATGTTTGTAAGACTCTATCAGATATTTTTTCTATGGATCAATTCAATAATCTTATTCTCTAATGAGCACCCATATCCTTGTATTAGTATCCCTACACAAGTGATTGTAAGATCAATCACTCTCTCTTTTGAGCATACACAAAATGTGCCAGTCTTACTAATATTATTGATTCTCAACTCAATAATTCTATGACTGAAAATATTTTAAATTGAGCTTTTTAGATTTTAGATCTCACTGGCATGATTTCATCATGGCCCTAAAATCATTATCCTAATCTATAGGGTTAGTTATAATCTTAATTAAGTCATAAATGAGATAATAAGATACAACATATGACACATAATGCCTCATATTATTAATAAATAATCAATGTCATGTGCATGTGTTGGAAGATAAAACAAAAAAATCCCATCACATCATCTATATGATTGACTTGTAAAGAACTATTCTTTCAATCTTTCACTTGCATTAAAATCAATCACCCCTGTATCTGATGTCCATGCTACCAAGGTGGTAGTCAAACTACTGCTATGATAAGGCTTTAGTGAACGGGTCTGCTATGTTGTTCTCAATGTCAACTCACTCTATAATCACATCTTATCTTTCGATAATTTTTTGAATAAGGTGGAAGCATCTTAGAATGTGCTTAGGTTTCTGGTGAGATCTTGGTTCCTTTGCTTATGCAATGCCCTGGTCTTATCATAATAAAGTAGCATAGGATGTTCAATCTCTGAAACCATACCTAACTCAATGATGAACTTCATCCAGATGGCTTTTTTAGTAGCTTCATTTTGCAGTAATGTATTCTTCCTCAGTAACCAAGTCAGCTATAGTCTGCTTTTTGAAACTCTTCCAACTCACTACTCCATATAGAGTAAATACATATCTCAGTGTATTCTGTCTCAGCAATCGAGTCAGCTATAGTCTACCATTTAGAACTCTTCAAATTCACTGTTTCTCCATATAGAGTAAATATATATCTTAAAATAGATTTATTATTATCAGGATTAGATTAAAAACTAGAATCCGTATATCCCTCTAGCTTCAAAACTGATCCATCATATATTAAAAAAATATCTCTAGTCCTTTCAAGTATGTGAGAATATTTTTCACAGCTTTTCAAAGATACTCTTCTAGATCTGTCCGAAATTTACTTGTTATATCCAAAGTATAAGCCACATCAAGCTTGGTACGTAGCATAGCATACATAATAGATCTCACAGTTGAAGCATAAGGGATTGTGCTCATTTCATTTTTCTTTTCAGATATCTTAGGAGACATCTTCTTTGAGAGATGTATACCGTAACTCATAAGTAAGTAACCTCTCTTACACCCATCAATGTTGAACCTCTTCAACATGAGATCTATGTTCCTAGATCGGGATAAGCCTAGCATCTTCTTAGATTTATCTCTATAGTTTTTTATACCAAGTATATAGGATGCTTCATCTAAATCTTTCATGAAAAATTTTTGTGATAGCCAAGTCTTGATTGATTGTACTATTGAAACATCATTCCAATGAGTAATATGTCATCTACATATAAAATTAAGAAGACAGCGAAACTCTCCTTGGTCTTCTTATACATACACAGTTCATCTATATTTTTGATAAAGCCAAACGATTTGATTGTCTCATCAAAATGGATATTCTAACTCCTTAATGCTTACTTTAATCTATAAATAGATTTTTTTAGCTTACGTACTTGATTTGCCCTTCTATTAAAGATAAATCCCTTTGGCTAAATTATGCGAACTTCTTTCTCAAGATTTTTATAGAGAAAAATAGTCTTTACATCTATTTGCTAGATCTCATAGTCAGAATATCTAACTATAGTAAGTAAAATACGAATAGACTTGAGCATAGCTACTAGTGAAAAGATCTTTTCATGGTCAACACCTTATCTTTGTTTGAAGTCTTTTGCCACTAGCCTGGTCTTGTAGGTTTATACTCAGCCATTAGCTCCAAACTTCTTCTTGAAAATCCTTTTGCAATCTATTAGGATCATACCCTCGGGTGCATCAATCAAAGTCCATGCTAGGTATACATGGAGTCCATTATGGATTTCATGGCCTCAAGCCATCTGTTAGAGTCACTACTCATGACTATTTTTAAATAGATCATGGGATCATCATTCTCAATGATATGTGGCTCGTTGTCATTCTTAATGACAAATCTAAATTTGAGTAGTACATTACACACTTTTTTTGACCTTCAAAAAGAAAGTGTGTATTATGGTTGTGCCTTTTCAATAGGCACTTCTGATTAAGGATCAAATTGTGGACTATCCACAAGTTCTTTAAGATAGTTTGCAAGTCTTGAACTACTTCATATTCAATTATTCTGCCACCGCCCCCTTCTTAGATAAACTCTTTTTTCAAAAAAGTGGCATGCCTATTGACAAACATCTTTTCTTTAGTAAAATGGTGGAAATAGTATCCTATACTCTTCTTAGGATAACCTACAAATCTATACTTATCTAATCTAGCACTAAGCTTATGTCCTTCAACTCTTTTGATATAAGCAAGATAGCTCCAAATTTTTAGATGTTTGAGGCTCGACCTATTTTCTTTCTATATCTTGTATGGAGTGCTAGTAATAGATTTAGATGATATTTTGTTTACAATATATGTGATAGTTTGTAGGGCATATCTTCAGAATGAGATTGGAAAGTCTATGAAGTACATTATGAACTACACCATATCTAATAAAGTATGATTCCTTCTTTCTACAATATCATTTAATTATGGTGTATAAGGAGGAGTCCATTCAGAGAGAATTATCTTTTTTTAAAAAATGATAAAAAAATTTTCTAATTAAGTATTCACCCTATCAATCAAATCAAAGAGCTTTAATATTCTTACTAATTTATTTTTCAACCAAGCTTTGATACTCTTTAAACTTATCAAAAGCTTTAGATTTGTATTTCAGCAAATATATATATCCAAACCTTAACAAATCATCAGTGAAGGTGATGAAGTAGGAGTATCCACCCTTAGCCTAAGTTGTCATTGGCCCACAAATATTTGTATGTATGAGGCCCAATAACTTGCTCATCCTTTTTTCATATCCAGTAAATAGAGTTTTGATTATCTTTTCCATGAGGCAAGTTTCACAAATTTTATATGATGGTTCAAAGAACTTTTTTTATCTAATTTATTTATTTTTGACTCACTAATATGATCAAGTCGGTAGTGCCAAAGATATGTGATATTCATATTTTTTTTTTATTTTCATCAATATAAAAAATATTATCATTGAGCGATAGAAACATATGACCATTATCCACATATCCATTGCCATAAAATTCACCAAAATGATAAGTAAAGTAATCTTTGCCCTTGCCATTTATTTCAAAACCATATTTCAACAATAAAGGTATAAAATTAATATTTTTAATAATTTTTAACATATAATAATAGTCTGCTAATTCTAAAACTTTATCCGAAGGCAACTTTAACATACGGGTTCCTATAACTTCAGATTGGAATGACTCTCCATTAGCATCAAACAGCTTAAAATCACCTTTATTCAGCTTCCTTATTTTGTATAGTCTCTGCAATGATTTTTATAAGTGGGAACCACATGCGATATCTAATATCCAAGAATTTAAAATTGAAACACTTAATGATAAATTGATTTGTATCATATACAAATCTTTATCAAATGCAACCTTTGCATCATTTTGCTACTTCACACTTGTAAGATAGCTTTTGCACTTTCTTTTACAATGCCCAACTTTGCCATAATGGAATAGGTACCTTTGGTGGAGACATTCTTCGCCATCTTCTTCTTGGAGATGCTATCCATAAATCGAGAGAAGAAATTAGAGAGTGATTGTAGGATCAAATTCTGGCTATGCTCACCATCCATAACAAAATCTAACTGACCTAATGGTGTGATCAAGTCAATCATCTTGAGTATATGGATTTATACGGACATGTCCACACTCATCCTAGCATGAAACAACTGCTTAGATATCTCATACCTATTAGTCTTATTCTACTCGCCATATAGCACCCTTAGAATGAAAAGTATGGACTGAGGATCCAAGCTTTCATATTGCCTCTACAACTCATTACACATAGAGACTAACATGATATACTTGACAATCATAGTGTCATCTTGCCACATTTTAAAAGCGGCTCTTTTCCTCTTCTATAGCATCATCCCCAATCGGATCCAGATTAGAAGTATCAAGAATATAGGAGACTTTATCTTAGATAAAAACTATTCTCAAATACCTCAACCAGTCTACATAGTTGTTGTGATCAGAGCTGCTCTGATACTGATTGTCATCACAGTATCACTTGCTCTGGCACCACCTCTTGGGAAGATCCCTCGTGCGAAATGTGGATCTCTCAAGTCCAAGATCAATTTTCAAGTCCAAGATCAGAATATCGGTGATGATATCGATACTGCAAAAAAAAAGAAGAAACAAGAAACACAATCAAATATATGGATCAACCAAAAGCTCGCCTCTACGGTGCATACAAGCTTCACTATGAGAAAAAAAAATTTACAAGGAGAGATCATACACCCTCAACCCTCGTACACCAATTCCTCTCTCTTAACAAGAAGCACTCCCTCACAAAGCTCTCCCTCTCTAGAAGATCTCCTGAAATGATCATTGTCCACTGCTTGGCAGTCTACCTGAAGCCTCCTACTTCTGTGCACTGTCGGTGCCTCTCAAGGTCTACTGCTGCTGTCGAACCACACCGCTACCACCAGGCCTCTATCTGCCCACAAGGCCTTTTAAAGGCCTCAAACCAAGTCACACTTGAAAGCAGAACTCTAACAGGACTCAAATCAGCCACCGCACCATCCGATCAAGCCAGCACACTCCCACAACCGTCAGATTGCACTTCTACATGAAGTTCAGTGCTAAACAGTGCCCCTGCAAGCCGCATGAAAATACCATGGACCCTTAAGCGATCGATGAAAGGGCTGTAGATCATAAGAAATGCCTGGGAAATGCCATAGACCATCCATATGGATCGTGGCTGGTCTACACAACTGCCATGGACAGCACCATCACCGCTAGTATGGTGGGCCGCCATGCGCCGTGCGGTCTGGGCCATGCTTGCTCATGGGCGCGTGGGCCGCATGCATCCACACAAGTTTATAAGGCCACATGGCTGGCTGGGCTGTGCCCAGCTGTGGCATGGCCTACTGCAGGCTCCTCCTACGAGCCTTCTTCGCATGGGCTTCTTCTTGTGGACTCCTCCATTATGCACTTGCTGTGGGGTGAATTCGAGATATTTTTCTCAATAATTTTCCATCTCGACTCGATATTTGGTCTCCACCTAACCTTGAGAGCTTTCTGGATGATCTCAACTCACCCCCATGCCCTGGGGCATACACCTGCTGATCATGGATAGGCAAACATAGGAGTCGAGTCAGGCCACTCGATCCCATCTCCATCATATGTCGTGCTCTGTTTGACCTGAGATCTACTCAGGATAGCCTCCTGCGACAATAAAAACTTTACCTTGCGATGTCACCTGTCGTCCTTCTGAGTCTCGCATCTCGTGCCTGATCAACTTGCACCTAGTGCTCCATCTCGCACTAGGCTCCTACTAGCTTCTGAAGCTCCATCTCATGTTGAGCCCCCCACAAAGAGATAATGTTTTCCATACTTTCTTCCTTTCATCACAACCCTATTGCTGTGCAAGATCTTTAGGATTCCTCCATCAGCTCTCCACCTATAGTCGGTCGAATCCAGTCTGCTCAGTGAGATAAGATTCTTTTTGAAACTGGATATATATCAGACCTCACCTAATTTTTTGACTATTCCATCATGTACCTTCATACTGATAGTCTTAATATTCTTGATCGTACAGCTCGATCCATCCGACAAATGATAATGCCCTCACTACTCTTCAGAGAGTCAAACAGCTCCTCTTTGTAACATATATAATGTGAATATATAAAATCTATAATCCACTGGTGGAAAGAAGTAGATACCTCATCTGAGACCATCATCACATCATTGGTCTCATCGCTGTCGCTACCTTTGGCCACTGTCGCTGTAGCCTTCATCCAATCTATGAGCTACAGACAATCTCTGATACAATGCCCCAACTCATCGCACTGATAGCATCTAATCTTGCTTAAGTCTCTCATCTTGGACTTGGACCGCCTATCTCATGATTTTTTTTTGCTTCATCTTTTGCCACCACCACCTCCAGATGCCATCATAGCCAAGTCATCATTTGAACTCGAGGCTCGATTTTTTCACTTGAGAATCTCATTCTGGAGTAGAGCAAAAGTTACCTCTTCCATCTTGATAGTGCTCTTTCTCACTAGAAGAGCAATCACCAAAGATTCATAAAAGGGAGGAAGTGATAAAAGCAAGACCAATGCCCTGATCTTCTCCTCAACTTTTTCACCAATGCTGAGGAGGTCAGTGAGGATCATCTAAAAGTTACTAAGATGCTCCTGCATGCTCTACCCCTTAGTCATTCACAGCTGGTAAAATTGCTTCCAGAGGAAGAGAGCATTAGTAAGTGACTTCGTCATGTACACCTCCTCGAGCTTCAACCACATTACTATCAGAGAAGTGTCACCAAGTACATGGATCACCATGTCATCTGCTAGGTACAAATAGATTGTACTCATCATCTACATTTGGAGCCACCTTCAATCCTGTACCTCTATGGTAGTCAGTTTTTTCTTGCACATGAGAGCATCAATCAACCCATATTGGATGAGCACATCTTTCACCCTCTTACCACAAGGAGAAATTATTTTTTTCATCAAACTTATTGATCTCCATCTTGATTGAGCCTATTTTCTCCATCTTTTTCGATCTAGATCAACACCACCACAATCTGGTGCTCTCCTATGATCTGGCTCTCTGGTAATCGAGCTATGATACCAATTGTTGTGACTAGAGCTGCCTTGATACCTATTATGGTCGTGGTATCATTTGCTCTGGCACCACCACTTAGGAAGATCTCTCGTGTGGAATACGGATCTCTCAAATCCAGGATCGGTTCTCAAGTCCAGGATCAAAACACCGATGATGATGTCGATACCGCAGAAAGAAACAAGAAATAAGAAATACAATCTAATACGTGGATCAGTCAAAGGCTCAGCTCTATGGGGCATGCAAGCATGCAAGCTTCACTATGAGAAAAGAGAAAATTTATAAGGAGAGATCATATATCCTCAACCCTCGTACACCAATCTCTCTTTCTCAATAAGAAGTACTCCCTCACAAAGCTTTCTCTCTAGCAGATCTCCTGAAATGACCGCTGTCCGCTGCTTGACAGTCTGCTTGAAGCCTCCTGCTTCTGCTCTGTGCTGACGCCTCTCAGGATTTGCTGTTGCTGCCGAACCACACCACTACCACCAAGCTTTTGTCTACCCATAGGGCCTTTTAATGGCCTCAAACTGAGTCACACTCAGAAACAGAACTCTAACATGACTGAAATCAGCCACTGCACCATTCGATCAAACCAGCATGCTCCCGTAGCCATCAGATCATGCTTTCGCACAAAGTTTAGCACCAAATAGTGCCCAAAAACCCCTGTGAGCTGTATGAAAATGCCGTGGACCCTTAAGCGATCCACGAAAGGGCTATAGATCATGAGAAATGCTTGGGAAACATTGTAGACCATGCGTGTAGACCACGTCCGGTCTACGCGACCGCCATGGACCATGCCATCACCATCGGTGCGGTGGACCACTATGCGCGGTGCTATCTGGGCCGTGCTTGCATGCGAGCTGTGCATGCACCCGCTCACACGTTGGGCTGCATGGGCACTTGGGCACGCGGCTGGTTGGGCCGTGTCCTGCTGCAGGCTCCTCCTGCAGGCCTTTTTTGCATGAGCTTCTTTCTCGTGTACTCCTCCATCATGGGCTCACTGTAGGTCGAATTCAAGGTATTTTTCTCAATAATAGTTTGATCGATCAACTTATTGGCATCAAGTATGTCGTGCAGTATAAGTAAAGATGTCATAATATAGATAAATCTATAAAAATAATAACAGTACATAAGTGGACTACTCATGATAACATATGCAACTAGATGAGGTCTTTAATCTAATTGCTTCTCTCACTTATTTGGTGAATCTTATAGCCCTCTAGTATGAAAAATAAGAAATACTATCGATAGGTTTCTTGATAGGATTGAGATCCCAATTCCTTATAAAAGTCTTCTGGATAGCACAACAAATATTTTTGAGTTCAAGGATTGGTAACTTTTATCAATTGTATCTTATGCAACTTTCGATATATCTTTTACCTTTAAAATACTTATAGCCTTATGGATAGCATAACAAACTATAATATTTTAGATAAATTATACTTTTTATTTTCATATAGTTATATCTGAATAATGTCATTCTTGTAAATAGCACAATAAGATAACAATATCTAAATATGCCATAAGCATCACTATGCACTAAGTGAACATCATATCAATCTCCATAGCAAGTCTTGTAAATAGCACAACAAACACACTACAGATTTTGATATATTCTATTGTTTAGCATGAAGGAAGATATGAATAGTATTCCTAACACTTCACCATTATGATTTAATATGATTTTATGAGAGACTTTGGTCTATCTGATCTCATGCACATCCATAATATGTATATTTCCATCACAAGCATAAAAGACATCTAACTACCATCATTAGAGCATATATTTAAAATTGGATGCTTATGGATTTTTCTCTAATGTAATCCATCCAAGTCATTTAGATGGATTATGGGTCTCATCCTAGGTGCATTATAGATTAAGCCATCTTATGGTCCATCTTTGTGCTCCTTTGCTCTTGACTCGTTTGGTAGTCCTATCTTCATCTTCATAAAGACTTAATGAATGCTCCATCTTCTTTTTTCAATTGCAAATGTAAAGAAATACTTTTTATTTATTTATAAATAAATTTTTTTATCATACTTTTACATCAATATGTAAGAAATCCCAATCAATAGTTAGCGAAGTACATAGGAGAGAAAGAAGATACAGCTAGAAAAATAGATGTAGTAGGCGCACCCAACCCTTATTTTATCAAATAAAATTGCACCCATTGCAGATACATCCATTCATTCATCCATCATAGATACATCCAATCATTCATCCATCACACGGGCCGTCACATGGGTGCTATTGGTGTATAACCATTGATCATATAATTTATAACATTTATACAAAACATGAATTTAAACTACTTATATTATTCTAATTATGATGTCATTCATACATATATCTTCAAGGCATTATGATGTTTAATTCTTATGAGCTCTAGGCTCATCTAGGGTCTACATGTGTGATAGGTCCAACTTTTAGGATGACTAGCATTGGATTATAATTTAGACTCAACTCTTGATCCAATTTTAATTTTTAATTGCCACTAGCTTATAACCCCATGAAATGCATAGGATGCGATTTTTTAAAAAAAAATCCAAGTTGTTTATTAATAACTCAGTTAATCTCTACTTTATAAAAAAAAAGTTTTATAAGAAAGACTTAGATGATCTCTTTCTCAAATACTTCTAATAAGTAATAACAACAATAACATTATTTCTCAAAAAATAAAAAATAATAATAGCCTAAGAACATGAAAGGAAAAAAAACTTAAAGAGAGAGAGAGAATATCAGCATTCTTTTTGGGCTAGTATCTGCTGCATGTCGTCGGAGCTATAGACTCGCTACATAAAATCCAAGTTATAGATTCTGACATTTCTCTCTCCCTCCACCATCCATTGGTACTACATCACCTCCTGCCCGGACCCCACCATCATCATTCCCGTGCACCGCCGACTCCAACCCCATGAACGTTGCTGCTTGCTACTACTGCTGCTGCCATCCTATATGGAATGACACCACAGCCACCTAGATCGGATCTGTTAACACGATCTGATAAAAAAGGTCCACCATAAGGTGTCTATCGATGTATTGCTGGAGGGTTGCCATCAGCATCTGCATCAAAGAGAAGGTCGAGATAGATACGCACATGGCAGACAGTGTCTTGAAAAAAAATAAACATGTTGGATTTAATATTTAGAATAAAAAAAAAATCTTTCTTTTTTTTCTGATAATCAAAATTTTGGAGATCTAAAAATTAACAATCTTTTTTAAAAAAATTAGAAATCTAAACTTTAAATATTTTTTTTATCTTTTCTTTTACTTCTTCTTTAATCCTTGCCTTAAGATTAGTGTCTCTAATCTCTAGAACATTAGACAATCAATTTTTTAAATATGAGAAGCAATTGAAAATTTATAATTAATTAATACTATAAAAAAATTTATATTCAAGAATCTCATGATTTTTTTTCTTTTTTTTTCTTTCTTGCTCTTAAGTTCATGTACCCACAATGCTTAAAATCATTTCCCTTAGCACGCAACACTTGCTGGGCCCGCCAACATGAGCAAGGACATTTCCCACCATCCTCTTTTTAGTTTCGCATCACGCACTATAGTAAACACTGTACATGTGGCAGATGGGGAGTAATTACTGATTTGTACATAGCGAATGAAGGCTTTTTCAAGACAAAGCCTCCATTTATATATATATGTAGAGAAGTAGACTAGGATCCGATTGATCGGATCCCAGCTCCCATCTGATCGGATCTCCCTTCGTTAGATCAGTGTGCATCTCCAAGTCAGATATTTGGGCAAACAGAGAATTTTTCTCATCCCATTAGCTGACCTGGCAGCTTAAAAAAACTAAGTTGAAAGAATTAAACGAGACTGGATCATCGTTTCCTCTTTGGTGTCTCTTCTCTGCTTAAGGCTATGATGTTGCTTTAATGGGGATGGGACTGGAAAGGAGAAAGAGAGAGAGCAGATCTTCTTGTTTGAAATGAAACTCTTTCCTCCCTCTCGTCGGCAAAATCTTCTTCTTTCTCCCTCTCTCCCTCTATTTTCCTCTGTTTCTCTTCGAAAGAGTCTTCTTCTCCACTTCTCTCCAATGTAAACAGTCCAGTCTATCTCTCTTTCCATCATAAATACGTGATCGGCTCTCTCTGGTGCAACTACATGCTCTCTCCATCGCAAAAACATCACCGGCAATCTCTCTTCAATGCAAATACATCACCTGCTCTTTCTCATGTGCAAACAAGTCGGTGGCTCTCTCTTAGTGCAAACACGTTACAGGCTCTCTCTCAAGTGCAAAGACACATTTACTTCTCTCCCTTCCTCCCTTTCTCTCTGCACAACCATCTCATTGGAATTGTTTAAGATATAATAATTGAGTGCAAGGTATATACTATTGTCACTTCATTAGAGGCTAAATATTTTAGTGAATGTATGACATGCGATACTATAAAAAATTTATGATATAGAAACATAGAGACTGTTCAATCATGGCACAAAGTTAGTTAAATATTATCAGTTAACTTACTGATTAAAAGATTTTTTAACATTCAATGATTATGCTTATACTAGTGTGGGTGATAAATGATTACTTTTTTAACATGAGCTGTAGTGTGAAATGTCTAGTTATAACTTACTAGAGCACTTCTTTTTAATAAAATAACATCAATTTAAAAGTTGATATTTAACGATCTCAGTTTGATAGTCTCAATTTGATATGCATCAGTAAAATTGAGCTATGCATTTGAATGAATTATGCATTTGAGTGAATGCCACTTATACTAACTATATTTCATTATCAGTAAATTGAATTATAAATATTATGGATGTGGATGTGGAAAGTATGTACGATGACAAGATCTTTAGCACACCAACTACTTTTGTAAGGAGAGAAGCAATATGAATGATCATATTTTACTCGATGACACTCCAGAGTCATTCAATAATCATAGAGAGATGGCTTCAAAGAGAGAGAGAGAAGATTGTATTGAGCAGAGTGCAGAAAATATTGAAAGTTTAGTATTGCATGAAGGTATGATCTTCGAAACTCAAGAAGAAGCAATGGAAACCTACAACCAATATGCATATAAGAAAGATTTTGGTATTTGAAAGGGATCATCTTATCAATCCTCAAAAAGTAAAGAGATCAGTAGACAAGAATTTATGTGTTGTAAAGAAGGAGTATATAAGCCTTAGATCAATATTGCAGTTGATGGGCAAGATCATGCAACACAAATTATGCCATGCAAAGAACGACAAAGCATTCGCATTGGATGTAAAGCCAAAATACGTATTAAAAAAGATTGAAGTTGGCAAGTGGAAGGTTACCATGCTTTACGATGTTCACAATCATGAGCTCATTTATAGCCCATTGAAAACTTGCTTTCTCCGATCTCATAGAAAGATCATCTTAGAAGATAAAGAGTTTATTGGGACTTTACATAATCAAAATATTTCAACTCAACAAATTATGGGTGCCATCTTACAATTGCATGGAGGTATATGAAATGTAAACTTCACTAGAAAGAATTTGAGTAACCTTAGAAGCAATCTCTAAAAATAATTATTCAATATTGATTTGCAAACAATAATTAATCATTTTCGAACTCAACAAGTCGATAATCCAGCTTTCTTTTATGCCATCCAATTAGATGTCAAAAATAGTGTTCAGAATATTTTTTGGATTGATGGAAGGTCAAGATTGTCTTACCAATACTTTGGTGATGTGGTGACATTTGGCAGTATATACATGATGAACAAATATAGCATGCTTTTTGTACCATTTGTTGGTGTCAACCACCACATGCAGTCAATTCTATTCGATTGTGCATTAGTTCGAGATGAGTCTACCGAATCATTTATTTAAATTTTTCAATCTTTTCTGGAGGCACATTATGGCAAGAACCCAAAATACATATTGTTGGATATAAAATACCCCCAGCCGAAGTCCTCCACAGAATCAACGGCTCCGCCAGCAAGGCCAACCTCAAAAGAAATCTCCGCCCGGGTTTCCACGGGAGCCGGACTTCATCCTCGACGACCGACAACTTTAGCCGCAAGCAGCTCCGCCCGGACTCCCACGAGAGCTGGGCTCCGCCGCTGACATCGACTACAGGACAGCTCCGCCCGGACTCCCACGGGAGCCGGGCTCCACCGCCGACATCGACTACAGGACAGCTTCGCCCGGACTCCCACGGGAGCCGGGCTCCACCGCCGACATCGACTACAGGACAGCTCCGCCCGGACTCCCACGGGAGCCGGGCTCCGCCGCCGACATCGACTACAGGACAGCTCCGCCCGGACTCCCACGGGAGCCGGGCTCCGCCGCCGACATCGACTACAGGACAGCTCCGCCCGGGCTCCCACGGGAGCCGGGTTCCGTCCTCAACGTTAACTGCTGGTAAGCCCTGTCCGGACTCCTACGGGAGCCAGACTTCGCTTTTAACCTTGACCGCAAGAAAGCTTCACCCTGACTCCTACGAGAGCCGGGCTCCATCCTCGACTCCAACGGCTGCAAGGCAGACTGCGACCGGGCTCCTACGGGAGCCGGACGGACTCCTATGGAAGTCGGACTACGTCGATAACTTCAGCTGCGAGCAGACTCCGCCCGGACTCCTACGGGAGCCGGGCTCCGCTCTCAGTATCAACTGCCGGTAAGCTCCGTCCAGACTCCTGCGGGAGCCGGGCTTCACCTTTAACTTTGATTGCAGAGGACTCCGCCCGGACTCTTACAGGAGCCGGGTTCCGCCCGCAACTTCAGCTCCGAGAAGGTTCCGCCCGGACTCCCACGAAAGCCGGGCTCCACCCACGACCCCAACTGCAAGGAGGACCCCTCCCGGACCTCTACAAAGGCCGGACTCCGACCGCTGCCGAGCTTCAATCAACAGATCCGCGCCCCCTGGCAGGTCACAATAACAACCATGATCCTGTTCCACTTCCTGTAGCGGATTCTGTGCGGCTCCATCACCCCCTGCGGCGGACCCATTACTCTCTGACAGGCTGTGTCAACGGCCACGATTTTGCTCCGCTCCCTGCGGCAGGTGCTGCGCGACTCCACTATTCCCTGACAACTAGCGGCAACGGGCGCCGCTCCACTACCTGCAACAGGCTCTACGTGGCAGGCCATGACAATAGCCACGGGTCTACCCCACTACCCTTCGCAATAAATTCCCCTGACCATGGGCAGCCCACTACCAGACGGTTACAAATATCGCCATCAATCCGTTGCCTCCTCCGCCTATAAAAGGGGGACCCAGATACGTTATTCTATAAGCTCATTTCTTATCTCAAAACTCTGCTAAATTCTCCGTTCGAGCACTCCATTCTTGTTGAGGCAGAGAACTGACTTGAGCGTCGGAGGGTCTTACCGGAGCAACCCCACCTCCGGTTTAGACTTCCTTTGCAGGTCCCGGCGGCGACCGCGGCTTCCCCGACTCCAGCTTCTCCGGTGCAAGTAGATTTTTGCACCAACAGGATTGGCGCTAGAGAAAGGGGCCTGTGTCTTCGCAGTACCCTTGTTCTTAAAGGAGCGCTCAACGGATCCGCTTCCGGCCATCTTTTTCGGCACCCGCTCCTCCTCCCCTCATCTGATGCCCTCTCACGAGGTCTCTGCACAACTACCTCCGGCTATGGTCGCTGATAAGGGGTGGCCGGATGACCGGTCTCTGCCGGATTCCGTCAACGTCATCTCGGGGGAATCCCGACGGGAGGCAATCAGCGTACCAGCTACATCCCCTAAGCGGCAAAAGGTTGAAGAACCCATAACCTTCACCGAAAAAGATGCCCAGGGAGTCCAATTCCCTCATAACGATGCAGTCGTAGTCTCCTTGAACATAGCGAATTACGACGTCCATCGCATTCTTGTTGACAATGGAAGTTCGGCCGACATCTTGTTCTACGATGCCTTTTCAAGAATGTCCACTCTTAGCGGTCATCTGAGATCGATTTGCTCCCTCTTGATAGGGTTTACTGGTGACGCCATTCCGACGGAGGGAATGATAGCTCTGACTGTGATCGCGGGTCAGTATCCAAAGCAGTCCAGAGCTCTGGTGAATTTCCTGGTGGTAAAGGCGCCATCTGCCTACAATGCAATCCTTGGCCGACCCGGCCTCAATGCCCTCAGAGCTGTCGTTTCAACCTACCATTTGAAATTGAAGTTCCCCACCAGCCAGGGATCGGAGAGGTCCAGGGAGACCAAGCCCTGGCCAGACATTGCTACAACATCGCCTTGCAAAGAAGCGATCAAGCGGACCTCTGTCCGATCGATGGATTGGATGCTCGCGATGACCTCACTGAAGAGAGGGGCGGTCCAATCGAAGACCTAATACCAATCCCTTTGAATGATGGAAACACGGAGCATGTGGTGTTAATTGGCTCCAACCTGGGGGAGGAGGTGCGGACGCGTCTCGTTGATTTCCTCCGAAGGAATGCGGACGTCTTCGCGTGGGTCCCGGCAGATATGCCGGGGATCGACACAGAAGTCATGGAACATCATCTAGCAGTCGACCCAAAACATCGGCCGACAAAAGAAAAAATCCAGAGTCATGCCCCGAAGAGGCAGAAGGCGATAGCCGAGGAAGTGGATAAGCTTCTCAAGGCGGATTTATTAAGGAAGTCAATTATCCTGAGTGGATCTCCAATGTTTTTTGGTCAAGAAAGCAAACGGCAAGTGGAGGATGTGTATAGACTTCAAAAAGCTGAATAAGGCTTGTCCAAAGGACAGCTACCCTCTTCCCAGGATCGACCAACTGGTGGACGCTACCTCAGGCCATGAGCTCCTCACTTTTATGGACGTGTTCTCCGGCTATAATCAGATTCGAATGGCATCGGAAGATGAAGAAAAGATAGCTTTCATCACTAATCGTGGCCTTTACTGCTACAGGGTCATGCCTTTCGGCCTCAAGAATGCAGGCACGACCTATCAACGACTGGTGAACAAAATCTTCAAAGAGCAGATCGGCCGAAACATGGAAGTTTACGTGGACGATATGCTTGTAAAAAGCAGGTCTTCCAGAAATCATGTCGCCGACCTCGAGGAAACCTTTGGCGCTCTTCGAAAGTATAGAATGAAGCTGAACCCGACCAAATGTGCTTTTGGGGTAACCTCAGGAAAGTTCCTGGGCTTCATGGTATCGGGGCGCGGGATTGAGGCCAATCCAGAGAAAATTCGCGCCATCCAAGAGATGACCGCCCCAAGGTTGGTCAAGGAGGTTCAGTGCCTCATGGAAAGGATAGCGGCTCTTAATCGCTTTGTCGCGAGGTCGGCCGAGCGATGTTTGCCCTTCTTTCAAACCCTCAAGCAGTCGAAGAACTTCTGTTGGACCTCTGAATGCCAACAGGCATTCGAAGAATTAAAAGGCTACCTTAGCTCACCCCCGCTGCTGGTGAAGCCCGAACCTGAGGAGGAACTATTTTTGTACCTGGAGTCTCTCCCACGGCCCTCGCAGCTGTCCTTGTCAAAGAAGAAACGAAAGTCCAGCGACCGGTCTACTACATTAGCCGCGCGTTGAGGGACGCCGAGACCAGGTATACTAAATTAGAAAAACTGACCTACGCCTTGTTGATTGCAGCTCGGAGACTCCGACCTTACTTTCAAGGGCACACGGTGACGCTACTCACCGATCAACCGATCAAGGCGGTCTTGCACCGAGTTGATACCTCCGGAAGGATGGCAAAATGGGCAATCGAGCTCACGGAATTTGATATCAACTACAGACCTAGACGGCAATAAAGGCCCAAATATTAGCAGATTTTATTGTAGAGTGCACCATCCCAGAGGAGGCCGAACCTGAGCAAAGTGGAGTTGACAGCCCGAAGTCTCAACCGAACTCCCCCAACGAGGAAGCCAGTCCCTCTGATTGCTTTTGGACCCTCTTTGTGGACGGATCTTCCAACGTGGCAGGTGCGGGTGCAGGCCTGATCTTGGTCAGCCCGGAGGGAGTCGTCGCGGAGTACGCTCTGCATTTCGAGTTCCCCACAACAAACAATGGAGCGGAATATGAGGCTCTGATTGCAGGATTAAGGATCGCCAAAGAGCTGGGAATAGATCAACTCCGGATGCACAGCGATTCCCAACTTGTGGTGGGACAAGTCAGCGGGAGTTATGAAGCCGGGAAGATAGTATGGCCAGGTACCTTGAGAAAGTGAAGGAGCTTACCCCCGCCTTTAGCAGTTTCGACATCAGGCAGATTGCAAGGTCGGAGAATACCAGAGCCGATCTTCTCTCCAAGCTGGCGACATCAGCTCCGGCCGAATTGCCCAAAGGCATCCTCTTTGAAGTTCTAAAACATCGAGTACAGAAGAACCACGGCCCGTAATGGAGATCGACCACGAGCCCAGCTGGGTCGACCCATTGATGACCTATCTTAGAGATGGAGTTCTTCCCCGGGATGCGAAGGAGGCTCGAAAGCTCCGAAATCAAGCCTCCCGGTACATCCTTTATGAGGGCAAATTGTACAAAAGATCATACTCCTTGCCCCTCTTAAGGTGTCTCCGGCCCTCAGAAGTTGACTACGCTTTATGGGAAGTCCACGAGGGAGCTTGCGGAAATCATTTGGGTGCCAGATCTTTATCCCACAAGCTACTCCGCCAAGGGTACTACTGGCCAACAATGCATCATGATTCGATTGAATACATCAAAAAGTGTGATCGATGCCAGAGATACGCCAACGTCCAGAGACAACCCGCTACCGAGCTCACCCCCCTAAGTGCCCCATAGCCTTTCGCACAGTGGGGGATGGACATCCTTGGCCCCTTTCCCATGGCGTCTGGGCAAAGAAAGTTCCTCCTGGTAGCGATCGACTACTTCACCAAATGGGTTGAAGCCGAACCACTAGCAAAAATCACAGAAGCAAAAGTACAAGATTTCGTTTGGAAGTCAATTGTGTGCAGGTTCGGTCTACCTAGAACCCTAATCACTGATAAGGATGGCAATTCGCGGGAGCAAGATTCGTCGAATTCTGTGAAGATCTAAACATCTTCCACAACTTCACATCAGTAGCCCACCCTCAGGCGAACGGCGAAGCTGAGGTAACTAACAGAACCCTTTTGCAGGAAATTAAGACAAGGCTTGAAAAAGCAAAAGGAACTTGGGCGGACGAGCTTTATCACGTGCTATGGGCGTATCGAACTACCCAGAGGTTACCTACAGGGGAGACTCCCTTTGCTTTAGCCTTTGGTACGGAAGTCATCATCCCGATCGAGCTTAAACTCCCATCGGTACGAGTCGTGGCATTCGACGAACCTCAAAATGCACAAAGTCTCAGAGCCAACCTCGACCTGCTGGAAGAAAGATGGGAGATTGCTCAGGTTCGAATGGCAGCCTACAGATAGAAAGTTGCCCGATATTACAACGCCCGGGTTAAGAGCAAAGCCTTTAAAGCAGGAGATCTGGTGCTTCGACGGGCTGCTGTCTCGCAACCTCAGGACCGGGGGAAGCTCGCCCCGAACTGGGAGGGACCTTATGAGGTCAAAGAAGTAGTTCGGCCCGGAACTTATTATCTCAAGGAGCTCGGGGGAGCCGACCTCCCGCGACCGTGGAGCTCAGAAAACTTACGGATGTACTACCGGTATTTTCATTTTAATCAAAAAATGCATGCCCATATGTCTTGGGACAATTCAAGCAAACTGTATCAAAAACAAAAGGCAACCTCATAAAGTAAAGGCTCGATTCTTTTAGACCGGATGGGGGGAGAGGCCTTACAACGCCCATATGTGCCCCCACAGCCCTGTTAGGGACAGGAGGAGAACCTCGCCCTAACTTGAGCAAAGTCGAAGGCCCGGTTCTTTTAGACCGGATGGGGGGAGAGGCCTTACAACGCCCATATGTGCCCCCACAGCCCTGTTAGGGACAGGAGGAGAACCTCGCCCTAACTTGAGCAAAGTCGAAGGCCCGATTCTTTCAGACCGGATGGGGGGAGAGGCCTTACAACGCCCATATGTGCCCCCATAGCCCTGTTAGGGACAGGAGGAGAACCTCGCCCTAACTTGAGCAAAGTCGAAGGTCCGGTTCTTTTAGACCGGATGGGGGGAGAGGCCTTACAACGCCCATATGCGCCCCCACAGCCATGTCAAGAACAGGAGGAGAACCTCGTCCTGACATGAGCAAAGTCAAAAGCCTGGTTCTTTTAGACCGGATGGGGGAAGAGGCCTTACAGCGCCCTAATGCGCCCTAGCAGCCCAGCCAGGAACAGAAGGAGAACCTCGCCCTGGCTCAAATAAACGGGAAGGCCCGGACTCCTACGGGAGTCGGGTTTCGTCCACGACGCCAAAGAAGATTTCACCCGGACTCCTACGGGAGTCGGGTTCCGTCCACGACGCCCAGAAAAACTTCACCCGGACTCCTACGGGAGCCGGGCTCCATCGCCGACATCAGCTATAGGACAACCCCGCCCGGACTCCTACGGGAGCCGGGCTCCGCTGACAACAGCAACTGTCGATAGGCCTTGTTCGGACTCCTACGGGATCCGGACTTCGCCTTTAACCTTGATTGCAGGAAGACTTCGTCCTGACTCCTACGAGAGCCGGGCTTCGCCCACAACTCTAACTTCAAGAGGGATTCTCCGTTCGGGCTCCCACGGGAGCCGAACTTAGCCTCGACTTCAGCGGAGAAAAACTCCAGGCAAAAAAGGGAGGCAATGGATCGCAACAGCGATGATCGGAAAGCAAACAGTGGGTGCTCGGATCCTCGAATTCAAGCCCCAGGAAGGACCCCGGGCCCAAATGGCCCCGAGCGAACCTGCAGCCGTCAACGGAATAACAACTGGGTATCTTCGAACAGCGTAAAAGTCAAAAAGGAGCTCGGCAAATAACAACCCTACGCGAATAAAAGAGGTCATCGATGACCTTGGGACGACAAGAAGAAAAGAAGGAAGAAAGAGGAAAGGAAAATGAAGAGACAACTATTCAATGCAAGATGCAGACAAGGTAACCAAATCTTCTTTTTATTTAACAAGATATACGTTGCAGGACCCGGTGGGTCAAGAAAAAGATATACATCGTCGCAAGCCTCGCGAGCACGGCTTGGAAAGGGTATACCGAAGGCCGCTCCGAGCTGCAAACTCCTCTTCCCGTCTCTGTCCTTCTCAACCGTGTTCTCCAGTGCGTGTAACGGACCTATCAGCTCTCGCTTCGCTCCATCTCCGAAATCCCGACCCTAGGGGGGAAAGGGTGGGATAGATCCCCGGGGGCGGTAAGGGCAACGGCGGCAGTGACGAAGACCTGTTTCAAGAAGAACCGGAGTCACCTTGGATGCAGCGGTGATACCAGAGGTACACTCCATCTCCGAATATTCCACGACAGCCGCCACCCAAAATGCTCCGACAAGGTCGGCATGCGCTACTTCCACCGTCCCCACAACGAGTTCCACTGCCCCACCGTCAATGCCGACCGCTTCTGGTCCCTTGGCCCCGACGGTATCAGGGATCCCGCCATAGCTTGTGACGACAGCTCTGCCCTCTTGACCGGTATCACCCCGCTTTGCTGCTCCGAAATTCTCGAACAGAATAACTTCACCGGCTGCCCCCGTTATTAAACCCCTGTTGTTGAAGGAATTCTTCCTTGAGCCCCCTTTAAAGCGACGGAGATTCTCACCGGCCACCGTTCTCCTCCTCACCTTCCTCCAAGCCCTAGACATCCCCTCAAGAACGGCCTCTGGGGTAGAGGACATGGCGTAGGAACCCTCAGAGAAGAATTGGGGGGCTGAAAAAGGCAAGGACTGGTGCGAGGGAAGCAAGGCTCTCAGGCGAAAGAAAGGCGCCAGGATGAAGCCATGAAAGGACTAGGGGGTTTAAATAGCCGACGGATCCTAGCACAGTTATGGCGGCGGGTATTCCTGGGCCAACTGGTGCGTGCCACGTGTCGCGCTTATCCCCTTCATCGCTACTGAGGGTTGATCGTTCATAAATTCCCATGGCACGGTGCTTGGGATCGCGTTCCGACGGGGGTTTCGAAAAGACTCTTCAGGTCACCTTCACCGAAAAGTGGGCTCTGACGTACACACATTAAATGTCAAATATCTAGGGGCGGCGGTATGCAGGATTCGAAGGGGCGACTTCGGCTGTGTCCATCTCTCTGTACTTCCTTCGTTCGAAATTCAAACTCGGAAGTAGGGGGACTGGTGTTGGGTATAAAATACCCCCAGTCGAAGTCCTCCACAGAATCAACGGCTCCACCAGCAAGGCCAACCTCAAAAGAAATCTTCGCCCGGGTTCCCACGGGAGCCGGACTTCATCCTCGACGACCGACAACTTCAGCCGCAAGCAGCTCCGCCCGGACTCCCACGAGAGCCGGGCTCCGCCGCCGACATCGACTACAGGACAGCTCCGCCCGGACTCCCACGGGAGCGGGCTCCCCGCCGACATCGACTACAGGACAGCTCCGCCCGGACTCCCACGGGAGCCGGGCTCCGCCACCGACATCGACTACAGGACAGCTCCGCCCGGACTCCCACGGGAGCCGGGCTTCGCCACCGACATCGACTACAGGACAGCTCCGCCCGGACTCCCACGGGAGCCGGGCTCCACCGCCGACATCGACTACAGGACAGCTCCGCCCGGACTCCCACGGGAGCCGGGCTCCACCGCCGATATCGACTACAGGACAGCTCCCCCGAACTCCCACGGGAGCCGGGCTCCGCCGCCGACATCGACTACAGGATAGCTCCGCCCGGACTCCCACGGGAGCCGGGCTCCACCACCGACATCGACTACAGGACAGCTCCGCCCGGACTCCCACGGGAGTCGGGCTTCGTCGTCGACATCGACTACAGGACAGCTCCGCCCGGGCTCCCACGGGAGCCGGGTTCCATCCTCAACGTTAACTGCTGGTAAGCCCTGTCCGGACTCCTACGGGAGTCGGACTTCACTTTTAACCTTGACCACAGGAAAGCTTCGCCCTGACTCCTACGAGAGCCGGGCTCCATCCTCGACTCCAACGGCTGTAAGGCAGACTGCGACCGGGCTCCTACGGGAGCCGGACGGACTCCTACGGAAGCCGGACTACGCCGATAACTTCAGCTGCGAGCAGACTCCGCCCGGACTCCTACAGGAGCCGGGCTCCGCTCTCAGTATCAACTGCCGGTAAGTCCCGTCCGGACTCCTGCGGGAGCCGGGCTTCACCTTTAACTTTGATTGCAGAGGACTCCGCCCGGACTCTTACAGGAGCCGGGTTCCGCCCGCAACTTCAGCTTCGAGAAGGTTCCGCCCAGACTCCCACGGAAGCTGGGCTCCACCCACGACCCCAACTGCAAGGAGGATCCCTCCCGGACCTCTACAGAGGCCGGACTCCGACCGCTGTCGAGCTTCAATCAACAGATCCGCGCCCCCTGGTAGGTCACAATAACAACCATGATTTGTTCCACTTCCTGTAGCGGATTCCGTGCGGCTCCATCACCCCCTGCGGCGGACCCATTACTCTCCGACAGGCTGTGTCAACGGCCACGATTCTGCTCCGCTCCCTGCGGCAGGTGCTGCACGACTCCACTACTCCCTGACAACTAGCGGCAACGGGCACCGCTCCACTACCTGCAACAGGCTCTACGTGGCAGGCCATGACAATAGCCACGGGTCTACCCCACTACCCTTCGCAATAAATTCCCTGACCATAGGCAGCCCACTACCAGACGGTTACAAATGTCACCATCAATCTGTTGCCTCCTCCGCCTATAAAAGGGGGACCCAGATACGTTATTCTATAAGCTCATTTCTTATCTCAAAACTCTGCTAAATTCTCCGTTCGAGCACTCCATTCTTGTTGAGGCAGAGAACTGACTTGAGCGTCGGAGGGTCTTGCCGGAGCAACCCCATCTCCGGTTTAGACTTCCTTTGCAGGTCCCGACGGCGACCGCGGCTTCCCCGACTCCAGCTTCTCCGGCGCAAGCAGATTTTTGCACCAACACATATTAACTGATCAAGTTCCAGCAATAAAAAAGATAATTGGACATATTTTTCTTAATACTATTCATCGATTTGGTAAGTGGCATGTTCCGAAGAATATCAGAGAATGTCTATCTGTTCTTTTTAATACAAAAGATGGATTGAAGGAGGATTTTCATCATTGTATCAATACTTCCATCTCTCCAGAGCAGTTTGAGTATCGTTGGGATGAGTTTATCAAGAAGTACTCCTTGAAGTCCAATGCTTATCTTGATCACCTATTCATTATATGAGACCAATGGATGCCTGCACATTTTAGACATATATTCTTTGCTTTTATGTCTACAACACAGCACAATGAAAGTATACACTCATTGTTTAAAGATTATATGGACAATCATATGAATGCTTTTAGGTTTGTTACACAGTTTGAGACAGTCTTGAAGAGTAGGTATGATCGAGAGGATGAAGAAGATTTTAGAACATACCACGTTCAAACAAGTTTGTGGTCGAAATACCCAATCAAGCAACATGCTCCTGAAGTGTATATAAGAATTATTTTTAAGCTCTTTAGGGAGCAACTCAAAATGACGACCATGTATGATATGGAGGAGGTAGAAAAGTATAAATTATTTAATATAATTAGGATTGAGGCCTCTAATAGAATTGCACAACAAAGAATAGCAAATCGTGTAATATGTATTATGTCTGAGGAGAAATTTTCATGCACATGTCTAATGTTTGAATTCAATGATATTCTGTGTGCTCATGTGTTAAAAGTTCTTACTGCTCTACAAATTCACCGTATCCCTGCACATTACATATTGAAATGTTGGATGAAATCTGCCAAAGAAGGAGGTGCTGATACGACACATGGTGTATATGAAGTTCAAGAGGACACGACGTCGAGAACTACAAGATTCAATGGACTATGTAAAAAACTTTTGAAATTAGCATATGATAGTTATACTCACCAAAAAATATATGATCTTGTCATGAATGATGTGGAGTCTATCATTGAAAAAGTTTGTTCACTGAAGAAGAACCTATCGGCAAAACAAAGTATAATAGATGAGAGCCATACTCAGATTCTGATAGTGATGACATAATGTAGCCAAGTAGAAAAAAATAAATGATAATTTTATGACATTCAAAGATCCTCCGATTTTTAATTGTAAAGGTCACAAAAAGCTTAGTGGTTCAAGCATCCAATAGAGGTTGCAGCGAAGAAATAGCGGACGAGCAAGAAATATCATCAAAAAGATCATAATATTCAAACATGCAAGACAAATGTTAGTAACAGCTGATAATTATATTATATTTATTTTATTTTAATAAATTTTTTTTTATAACTTACTAGATAGTTGTACTTTATGTAGGTAGATGATTTTGAAGTCTACATCAACAGCCGTTCATCTAAGGAAGAGAATTTTCACGATCCATATGGCTCATTAGTGTTTTAGAACCCATGATTATAATTTTTTTATGATGGTTTATGTTTTGACTTAGATAGATGCTATTTATAAATAATATATATGATTTGTTCTTTCGTTCCATCATATATGGTTGTACCAATTTTTGAATGAATGTATGACTCCTATGGAACAAACAATACATTTTGCTCTGTTATATTTTGTCATCTAATATGATATTGATGATTATGAAGTTTAGATATTTACTCTATGCTAGTCAGAGTGACGTGCCAGTATACTGTGTAGGTGATTTGTGGATTATCATAATTTGCTTTATGTTATCTATGATTGTTGTCATAGATATTAACATATTCTATAATTGTTGAGTTCAAAAGTTACTATAATTATTGTTTGTCTATATTTTGTATTCAAACTTATGCAATAAATAGAAATTGCATGGGATAAATACAAACTCAAAGTGCAACGAAAGATAAAAAAATACCAACTATTAGAGGATAAACATAAATTCTAAATAATAAACATAAACAAGCCAAAGATAAATATAAAGTACTTTCGAATAAATACAATCTCTAAATAAATACAAACTTTGAATAATAAATAAAAACTCTGGGGTGACAAACTTAACTTTTGAATTTTGAATTAAAATTTATATTTATTAGTTTCTATCAAGATAGAGTTTGTATTATACGTAATTTTTATTTATCTTAGGATCACTCAATTTTTTGAACTACGAATTTGTGTTTATGTTAAAAAGTTTCTATTTATCGACATAAAATTTACATTTATTATTCATAGTTTTTGTTTATCGGTATAAATTTTATGTTTATTATTCATAATTTTTATTTATCGATACAAGCTTTGTGCTTATTATTCATAATTTTTGTTTATTATTCATAATTTTTGTTTATCGATACAAACTTTATATTTATTATTCACAATTTTTATTTATTATTCAAAGTTTATATTTATCGATAGTTTGTATTTATTTTTTTAAAATTTATTATTTATTTTTATTATTTACCATGGATGGGCCTAGGATCACTCAATTTAGAATCATAAATTTGTGTTTATCTTGAAATATATTTATTATTCATAGTTTTTTTTATTCATAATTTTTATTTATCTACATAGACTTTATATTTATTATTCATAGTTTCTATTTATTATTCAGAGTTTTTGTTTATCCTCTGATTTGAATTTATTTTCAGTACATAATTATTTATAGTTTCTATTTATTATTCAAAATTTATGTTTATCCTTCGATAGTTTATATTTATTTTTTTATGACCTATTATGATCAATTATTTATTCATATTATTTATCATGGGTGGACCTAGTATCACTCAATTTTAAATTATGAGTTTGTGTTTATATATATTTATTATTTAAATTATTCATAGTTTTATTTATATTTATTATTTATATTTATATTTATTATTCATAATTTTATTATTTATAGTTTTTATTTATTATTCAAAGTTTATATTTATCCTCCTGATTTGTGTTTATTTTTGACATAGAGTTTTCATTATTATTATTCATAGTTTTTATTTATTATTTAGAATTTATGTTTATCCTCCGATTATTTGTGTTTATTTTTTCAGGATTTATTTTATTCTTCTTATTTATCATGGGTAGAGTTGTATTTATCTTGAAAAGCTTTAAATACAGAGTTTGTATTTATTATTCATAGTTTTTATTTATCCACACAAATTTTATATTTATTATTCATAATTTTTATTTATTATTCATAGTTTTTATTTATTATTCATAGTTTCTGTTTATTATTCAAAATTTATATTTATCCTCTTGATTTGTATTTATTTTATGTTTATTTTAAGCATAGAGTTTACGTTTATGATTTA
The DNA here is from genome assembly GCF_000442705.2 of Elaeis guineensis. NCBI lineage: Eukaryota > Viridiplantae > Streptophyta > Magnoliopsida > Arecales > Arecaceae > Elaeis > Elaeis guineensis. The sequence continues at coordinate 32,594,445 of NC_026000.2, read as the reverse complement.
TAGTTTCTATTTATTATTCAGAGTTTATGCTTATCTTTTGATAGTTTATATTTATTTTTTCAGTACTTATTATTTATTCTTATTATTTAACGTGGGTGGACCTAAGATCACTCAATTTTAAATCGTGAGTTGTGTCACTCAATTTTGAACCGTGAGTTTATGTTTATCTCAAAAAAATTTTATTTATCAACACAGAATTTGTATTTATTATTTACAGCTTTTATTTATTATTCATAATTTTTTTTTATTTATCAAATTTTGTTTGTATTTATTATTCATAGTTTATATTTATTATTCAAAATTTGTGTTTATCCTTTTAGTTGTGTTTATTTTTAGAGGACTTAATATTATCGTCACTTAATTTTTAACCATGAGTTTGTATTTATTTTCTATTTATCGATACTGAGTTTGTATTTATTATTTATAGTTTCTGTTTATCTGTATAAAGTTTGTGTTTATTATTATAATTTATATTTATTATTCATAGTTTCTGTTTATCCTCAGTTTGTATTTACTATCCTCAGTTTGTGTTTATTATGCGGAGTTTGTATTTATCTTTGATAGTGGAAGTGTTTATCCCGAGAAGTTTTTGGTTTGCCTTTGATGTGTGCGTGCATGCATGGCTGAACTTCTTATCCGTATGCTTGCATGTCGAAGGCACCTGTGCCTTAACAAGAGCGGTTAGGGATGTCCGTGACCTAACAGAGTGGTTATTTTTATGGTGAATCATTCGTGCCTTCATAAAGGTGCCTACAATGGGAAAGAAGAAGATGAACAGGAGGAGTCAGGATGGAAAGAAGATAAATAAGAGGAGCTAGGATGTTGGTCGAGATTTTCAAACTTTGATGAAGTTGAATCAAATCGGATGAAACAAATTGATCTGAAATTACATGGATGAGAAAAATTACATAAACGCAGAAGACAGGAGGTGGCTGATTGTAGGTGTCTACATCCAGGATGTAGGCACCTACATCCTGATTGTAGGTGCCTACATCCTAGTTGTGGGTGCAACCAAGATGTAGGCACTAATTGTAGGCACCTTCCTTCCACTGGTTTTATATTCATTCATTGCAAAGATCCGATCCCGATCCAAGATCACCAAACTAGTTCAAAATATCGACTTAAAATCAAGATCCTCGCTCCTGTTCATCTTCTTTCCCTTCCTACCATTTTGTTCCTCTCAAAAGTTTTAGCTCCCATCTCCAAATCCATCATACCATCTCCACTCACATCCAAATCTCAAACCAAAAATCTTCTTCCCATCTCCTTCTCAGTCAATCTTGGAAAAGAATGGCTCTGAAGATGCATCTTTCCCAATGCCAAAGAGTAACCAGAAGTGAAGAAAGTAGAAGGAAAAGAAGAGTAAGAGAAGCAACAACTCCAACTTCATCACCTCCTTCAAGATCACCTCCTCCAAGAACTCCAGTAAGTGACAAAAATATTCTCTTTGGTCATATTGTAGATATGGATTTTTTAGATTTAGAGAGATTCGAGATTGCAAATTTGATTAGAGGTATGGAATAAAAATTCATCTGCATAGCTAAAACCCCAATATTTATAAAGTTAGTTAGAGAATTTTATCAGAATATTTTATTTGAAGAAGATGATACCGTATCATCTTCAGTGAAAGAAAAAAAAATTATTTTGATGATAAAATATTAGAATAAATTTTAAACTTCCAACCAAAGGTGACCTGCGAGACAGTAGAGAAGATAAAAGTGCAAGAATAGAAACTATTTTTGAGATAGAGGACCACAGTCAATTTCATAAAATTTATGGACGATACTTAAATGATGAAATAAGACTTCTCCACATCATTATTTGCGGGATTATACAACCTAGAGCAGGAGGATTTGATACTATAATAGAGAGGGACTGAGCAATTATGTATCATGTAGTATAATGCATCCTACTCAACCTTCCGAGAATAATTATTAAGGTTATGCAAGAAGTGGTGGGTAGAGCACAGACATTCCTACCTTATGCCATGATTTTAATCCATATCTTTAAACATTATGAAGTAAGAATTCAGAGAGAACAATCAACAAAATTAGACAGAGGTAGCAAAATCAATAAAGGAGCCCTCCACAGAATGCACTGGTTTAAAACTGATGATGGTGAGTGGACTAGAAAGGATGGAAGCAGAGAACATGTTGAGAAAGATATTTTAGTTGAGAAAGAGAGACCTCAGTTTAATAAAAGTGAAGCAGGACCTTTTACATCTACAGAGCCTATAGAGCCTATTGATCAAATGAGGATGACTCCAGATGTGGTCAGTACAATCACTCGAAAGGTCACATCTATTCTTCAGTCTTCATCTTTAGGAGAGAGTACTACATATATGGATCCGACCGACACATATAGTTCTTCGTTCGAGCAAAACTTGGACAATCTTATTTCAGCAGTGTAGGATATAAGACAGAATATTCATAATTTGGTCTGTCATATCAAAAAATTAAAGAGATGTTCACCTCACACAGATATGCAATATTAGCTAGGTGACATTATCTGCATTATTAGAGTGCTCCAGACTGTGATACAGAGAGAATCAGGTGGGATAGAAAGATAAAATATTCTATTTATTGGGTTGGTTACAGTATTACAGAATATTGCCCAGATTGGCCAACAGATAAATATTCTTGTTTAGAATCTCTCAAATCTGGATCAATCCAGTTAGCCTCCTCCCAGTCAGCCATCCTCCTCTAGACCATCCTCATCTATCCATCGCTATTGTCCTATTGTCTAAGCCGATCCTAAGGATTAGACTGTGTCACATCATCTTGGTTTTATGTGTTGTATGTGTTGTATGTTATGATGATGTAGTACTTTGTATGCTATATTTTCTTAAATGTACAAATTTTTATTTTATACTATGAATGTACCAATTTTTGTATCAAACAGAGTGGTTTACATATCCTTTGTTGAATGGTTTACATATGAATGAAAAAATAATGTTGAATGGTTTACATATGAATGAAAAAATGATGTAGCAGGATGCATGAAATCATGTACTCACTTACCTCAGTTGTACATATTTTTGAATAAATGTATAACTCTGAACAATATGATTTGTTCTGTTAAATTTTGTGCATCTAATATTACCTTGATGATTATTATGAAGTTCAGATATTTACTCCATACCAAACTAATATTGCGTGCCAAATTAAGATATTTACTCCATGCCAAACTAATATTACGTGCCAAGTCAAGTCCGCGCCAAAGTAATGTTGATGTATTCTCAGACTTGGTCAATTATCTTTATGGTTGAGTCAGCTAAGTTGCTCACTCGGTTGGTATCAGCTTAGTCCCCTGGATCCTGAAATTTGATATTCTATGCTCTATTCTTTTGTATCACTTAGAGTGGATTGGCCCAGTTTGCATAAGCATTTGAAATGTTATTTTTCAGCATTTCTACTCCAATTTGATTTCTAGGCTAATCTTTGATTTATTCTCATTAAAGCTCCTTGAAGGTATGTATTTAGAGTTTTATCAAGGTTTAGCACTAGGATCTTAGATGGTGCTTCTTCATTTAGATGTTAAAAATATTGAAAATTATGTCCTAAAATCAATCATGTGATGATTGAGTTCATCCTTGTATATAAATTATTAATTATTGAATAATAGTTATTCTGATATTTTTTCATCACAAAGTGACATCTTCCTTGAACTCTTGTATTGTGATGAAGTTTCTAGAACTATGCTAGTGTATGATAAAGAGAGGATTTATCGTATAGTTCTTAAACAAGTTGGCGACTAAATGATACGTCATTACGGGATGATGACGTTTATCAAGTGAAGATCGTTGTGTGCCATATGGGTTGGTTATCCTCTTAACCAAAAAGTATAGTGATATTGATATGGCATATAGATGAGATGTAAGGGTACATCATCACTGAACAAGTGACTCACCTGCTAAGCATTCTGCTGTCAAAAGCTGCTCGTGAAATACATGGGTATAAATATCCTTTAGACCTAAGATCATCATAGTGACTTGCAAGCAACTCACTATGCTTTGGTACCGAACTACCTGGATTTTTAATACAATGACAGAAGGCTACTAGGTACAGTCAAATACTTGTGAAGTCTGTGTGTGGATCAAGATGGGATTGATCCCTCTCAATTATTGAAGTTGATGTATCACTGTATTTCGATTTAGTAAAGCTTTGGCCAGGATAATCCATGAGATAGATTTGAAAGGTTGAAATATAATGTGGATGAAGCAATCTCGATTGATAGTTAACTTGAGACCATCCTAGAGCATCCAGGGTCAAAAGGATGAATTATGCAGTAACCATGAGTATAAATTTTAGAATATTTTTTTATGATAATTCGATCTATCTAGACATCAAAAATCATTGCTAGATGGTATCTCGATTAGTATAGAATTGATTCCTGTGCTACCGGCTTAGTGTTTGAACCTATGAAGTCACGCATACAAGTCAGACAAAGTAGAAAGAAATTGACCTATGTTTATATGTCCAATCTAGAAGTACTTAACTTGATTGAACATATAAGGTAACTTGATTGAGAATTAAGTTATGGGTCAAACAGGATTGAAAAATTGACTATGTCTAGCTAGCACTACACATGAGGTTCAGGTTCAATCCCAGGGATGAATAATTTCTATCTATGATCCATAGAATATATGAAAGATTAGATTTAAGTATTAATTAATCTCAGATTAGATCTGAATTAATTAGACTTAAATAGGTTCAAAATTTAAGTTATACTTGATATAAAAGTCCTAAAGAGTTTAGAATTGACAGCCTTTCAAAATTATTTCGATTCGGCTTCGAATCGGATCTGTTTTGGATGAGATATGAGTATTCCTACTTACACTGAAAATACTCACTCATGAAGTATGATCAAAAATTAGTTTGGTGCTTATTTGAGGCATCCCAAGTGGGTGTGGGAGTGGGTGCAAAGTGGATGTCATAAGTGATGGCAATTATATCTCATGTAGGAGTCCTTCTTTCATGAGTATTGGACCAATTCAAATCAGATTTGAATAAAGAGTCCTCCTCTCATTGGATCATGAGAATCATCTATAAATAGAGAGGATCTCTACCTATAGATGATAGAAGAGAATAGAATAGCAAACTAATCAAATTGAGAGAAGAGAAAAAGAGAGAGAGACAGGTGTGTGAAGAGAGAGGTCCTTCATCTTTTACATCTCTCTCTTTGTTGCTGCCCCCTCTCCTTGGACGTGGATCCTTCTTGAGCATCCTACCTGCTAGTGTGAGGTATCACATCATCACATCTCATCCATCGATTGATTGTGTATGCGAAGCCAATTGGACTAGAGTTCATCCTACTTTTCTGCAGCGTTTGACGTGCATGCGAAGTAGAGGGTCTACATATCCGGGCCTCCATGAAGGTTTATATCAGATAATTTGAGATTTGATCTTTAGTTCTACTGTGATTTAGATAAGAATTTGATCCTTAAATAAGTAAAATATTAGAAAAAATTTTTAGATGCAACCTAGGCATTCTGGAGGGAAACTGTTTTCTTCCTTTCAACTGGTATCAGAGTGGGCCTGAAATATATGCATACAAAATAAAATTTTTTATAATTATTTATATAAGATATAATTGAGATTTCTTAGATAATATTAAATTTTATTTAAATCTATTTATATAAAATTTTTGATCTGATTTTGATTGGATTAGAGGTGCCTAATCGATGGTTGATTGAGGTTGTTATAAATCTGTTATAACAGAATTCTGCTGTTGCTAAAATTTTGAAGAAAAAAATATGAATTAAAAATTTTTTTAAATTTATTTTAATAAAATTTTAATTTTATTATTTTTTTATAAAATAAAGATTATTTTAGATTTAAATTAGATCTATTTCGATGGATATTTAGATCTGAATCCTATCATAATTCAGCACTACACGAAAATAGATTTTACCAGAAATTAATTCCTTATGCATTCATATTTGCATCTAATTATTTTTTTATTTGATATCAAATCTAAAATTAATATTTTATAATCAGTATAAGATAAGTTTTAGATTTGATATGATGTATATGATACATCAAATCAAATTAGATTAAATGAAGAACATAATTGATGAGATCAAAAATATATTCATGACATAAAATAGTTTTATCAATAATTGCATGCTGATGTAATTATATATGAAATTAGATTTTAGATCTTAGTAGCCTAGTACTCGGATTGATGAGATCATCAGACCATCCGGTCATAAGAGATTGAAGAGATTAATCTCTCTTTTGCCTATTCGATGAGTTCTCTTATGACCTATAGGGATGTCTTTGTGATCCAGTTTCATGAAGAAGAAAAGTGAATAGATTTTTATATATTATTTTGATCATAAATATATTTAGATTAGATCTAAAATGATTTATGATTCATTATAATAGGATAAAATTTAGATAAAAAATTATTTTAGATCTAAATTACATGTTACATATGATGTAATTAGTATTGATCTAAAAGTTGTCATGATATATGAGATGTATGAATAAAATTTAGATCATACCTATGTATGTTTAATTGTTAAACATATTATAAAAATTTATTTTTATGTGTTCAAACATATGGTATGCTCCACTTGAAACCCTTGTAGAATAGTTCTACAAACTGAAACACACGTTTCACACACTTAATTTTGAATTAAGTTTGAATGAACTAGAATTGAGAATTGAAGATCATTAAGACATCACATAATATGATGAGCAAAGGGTTAGCATGAATCAGATCTTTTTAATAGATTAGACCTAGGGTTAGGAACACATATAGACCAAGTAGAGAAATTAATTAAATCTAATCAAGTGTTGAATTAGATTAGGTCAGTATTTCTCTAAATCAATCTCAATAGTTGAAGTTTGATCAAGTCCATATATTTGACCCTAATAAATGGATCATGATTATGGCTCCGTGGTTGAGCCCAAATCTTCTGGTGTGCCAAATTGAAACTAATTAATCAATTGGTGTTTAAGGTAAGTTTGACAGATTTGATCAAGTAGTTTTTAATTGAGAGCTATTCACCTAGATGCATTTATGGTGAGTTAAGGGCAGATCTCTCCTGCTGATCTTACTTATCTGGCTAACATGGTAGATTATATTTTGATTAGGTTACTAATCAATCATGCAGACCCATGCCATTAAGATAAATCAGTGTGACTGATTTAGATATCTTTAGACCAGCTTGTGTTTAATCCTTTATATGACTTGGTGAAGTCAGTGGAAAGATTTGCAGCTTGCAGGTCAACTTCTTCTCTTATTCTCAGGTCAGTGAAATCAAATCTTCTAAATTATTAGGTCCATAAAGTGATAAAGTTATGAGATAACTTGGTCATTGCCTCCCATTAAGGTGTGTGATAATGAGTCCAATATTTCAAATAGGCATTGGAGGTGCCACATGCCTAGTGTCTATTACATATTAAAATTATCATTCATCATATGACCATCATGATGTACCTTTAGATCAATGCTCAGATTGGTCGAGCCACACTTGAGCCTAGATATCTATTTGTTGGACGCACTTGATATGTCATGTTAGTGGTTGGACCTAATCAGAATTTTTAGTGGAGGTGCCACATGCCTGCTGAAGAGATGTCTAGGGCAAAACTCAATGCAAGAAGTTATTTGAAGAAACAATTGGTTATGAACCTACCTATGGATGCACTAGGGTTAGCCAGCCACACTTGGGCTCGAATGCAGTCCATGTGGATTCTAATACCTGCTAAGGAATTAATGTAATTCCTCGAGTTGGAGGTAGAGGCTATCAATTCGTAAAAAATAGTGAGAGGACCTTTAGATTGAAGTCCATATCTTCAGGATTAAAAAAAAAATAATTCATATACCAACAGACTAATATTTTTTCCTTTCAGTTATAGCCAATACACTATCCCTCCATTTGCTGTTGGACAGCGACAAACTTACCAGACCCAACTTCGATAGCTGGTATCGAAAGTTGAAGATCGTGTTGGAGCACGAGAAAATTTTGTATGTTCTTATCGATCAGGCATCTGAAGAACCTACAGTCAATGCTCCTAGTGCTGCGAGAGATACTTACATGAAGTGACTCAATGATCGCACGACTGTACGTTGCGTGATGAGGGTAGCTATGAACGATGAACTTAGTCATAAGTTTGAGGATACGCAGCCTGAGGAGATGATTCAAATATTGAATGAGTTCTTCGGCACCCCTGAGGATGTGGAGAGATATAAAACCTCCTGCATAGTATTTAATGTCCGTATGTGAGAGGGAGCTTCAGTCATCGATCATGTATTATACATGATTGAGCAGATTGAACACCTTAGCAAACTTGGCTTTCTGTTGTATGAACAGTTAGGCAAGGATACTATCCTCAATTCGCTACCAAAATCCTACTTATCCTTTCTTAGTCATTATAGAATGATGAAGCCTGCAGTAAACTATCATGATTTGCTAGGGTTATTGTAGACTTTTGAGAAGGATCACCGCTCCAAAAGGAGCCAGTGAATTTAGTGGGAGATTCATCTACAGGGCGTCGATCCTCTAGGAGAGGAAAGAAGAAAAAGGTGCGTCGTGCCGTCGATCCCAAGCAGATTAAACCATCAAAAGTTGATAAAGCCAAACAGAGTGCTTCTTCTGTAAAAGTTAGGTCATTGAAAAAAAAATTATCTTGCTTATATAGCCACCCTTGACCCAAATAGGCCTAAGAATAAAAGAAAGAGGTAAGTGGTTGCTTCACAAGGTATTTATATGATAACACCTTATAATCTCTCGGTTTGTGATACTACCACCTGGATATTGGATACCGAAAGTTCTATTAATATATGCAATTTGTTGCAGGGATTACAGGTAAGTAAAAAATTTTGAGGGGACGAGCGGTTCCTTAACATTGGAGATAGAAGCCTTGTTCCAGTTTTGATCTTAAAAACTTTGCAGCTCATCTTCAAGTCCAGTAGTGTCATGTTAGATGATTGTTATTATTGTCCCTCCTTTATGATGAATATCATCTCTATAGGCTTTTTGGCCAAACTTGGTTACAAGTTTATAATAAAGGATAATTTTTGTGATATCATGGCATATACATAATATCACGGTCTGTTAGTGTAATGTACATACCTAGTAAATACCCAAAAATAGATAATGTCAGCGAATCCTATCTTTGACATTGTAGGCTTGGTCATGTGAATAAGAATAGGATTGACAGGTTGATCAAAGAATGTGTCATTGAGATAGATGATTGTGAATCATTGCCAACCTGTGAATCTTATCTACTTGGTAAGATGACTAAGTCATCTTTTAAAGAAAAAGGTGAAAGAGCCAGTTATGTCCTAGGTCTAATACATACTGATGTATGTAGGCCTATGAACATAAGTGCCAGAGGAGGATACTACTACTTCATTATATTTACAGACGACCTATCGAGGTATGGATATGTCTATCTTATGAAGCATAAGTCAGAGTCATTTGAAATATTCAAACGATTTCATGCTGAAGTAGAGAAACAAACTGGAAAGAGTACTAAGATCCTTCTATCAGACCGAGGAGGTGAATACCTCACCAATGAGTTTCTGACATATCTGGAAGAGAATGGGATTCTCTCATAATAGATGCCTCCTAAAATACCACAACATAATGGTGTGTCCGAGAAGAGGAATCAAACCTTGTTAGACGTGGTCTGATCTATGATGGGCTTTTCAGTCTGCCAATATCCTTTTGGGGATATGCTCTAAAGACTGCCTACTATATTTTGAATAAAGTGCCCAGCAAGTCTGTCGATAAAACTCTATATGAGATATGGACTAAATGTAAGTTGGTGCTCTCACATCTTAGGATCTGGGGGTGTCCAACTTATGTCAAGCATTTAAAGACAAATAAGCTTGGATTGAAGTTCGATAGATGTTGTTCGTAGGGTATCCAAAGAAAACTAAAAGGTACCACTTCTATCTCACTGCAGAACAAAAGATGTTTGTCAGCAGCCGGTAGTCTTTTTAGAAAAAGAGTTCCTTGGTGAAGGAGCTAATGCCTGTAGAATTAAACTTGATGAAGTTCATGAGGTGGAAGGTCCGACACATACAGAATTGGATTTGATTGGTGAATCGAATTCGGAGCCAGTAGAGGCACTATTAAGGAGATCCGGTAGAGTACCGCGTCAGTCGAACAAATACTATAGTTTCTTGATCTGGGACGGTGATCCTATTGAACTTGATGAGAACGATGAGGATCCGATCACCTATATGGAGGCCATGCAAAGACCCGACTCCCAAAAATGGCTTGAGGCCATGAAATCTGAGATGGAGTCCATGGAGATCAATAGTGTCTGGATACTAGTTGATCCATCCGAAGGGATAAAATCTATAAGATGTAAATAGATTTTCAAGAGAAAAAGAGGAGTGGATGGAAAGGAAGAGACCTATAAAGCCCGTCTAGTTGCTAAGGATTACCGTCAGCATTATGGTATTGACTATGATAAGATGTTCTCTCCTGTGGCAATGCTCAAGTCCATCCGAATTATGCTTGCTATCGCTGCACACTTAGATTATGAGATCTAGCAGATGGATGTCAAAACCACTTTTCTTAATAGAGAGCTGGAAGAAGACGTCTATATGATACAACCTGAAGGGTTCACATCCACAACGAGTCGAAAGTGTACAAGTTGAAAAGGTTAATTTATGGACTTAAGCAGGCATCGAAAGTTGGAACATGCATTTTGATAAATTAATCAAAACATATGGCTTCGTTAGGAATGGAGAAAAGCCTTGCATCTACAAATGAGCTTCTGATTTTGTGATCATTTTTCTTGTGCTGTATGTGGATGACATACTGTTACTAGAAAATGACATCCCAACTTTGCAGAGTATGAAGCTATGGTTATCATCACAGTTCTCCATGAAAAACTTGAGAGAAGCATCCTACATCCTAGGGATGAAGATCTATAGGGATAGATCTAGAAGATTGCTTGGATTGTCCCAATCTACGTACATTGATACCTTGTTGAAGCGGTTCAATATGGATAATTTTAAGAAAGGCTATCTTCTGATAGGCCATGGAATTACTCTTTCCAAGAAGGATTGTTCGATAACTCCTGAGGAGAAAGAGCGCATGAGTAGAATATCATATACTTCGATAGTGGGATCTATTATGTATGCTATGATATGTACGAGATCGGATGTGGCCTATTCATTAGGGGTAGTGAATAGGTACCAGTCAGATCCAGATGAGAAGCATTGGAAGATTGCAAAAGTAATTCTTAATTATTTGAGAAATACTAAAGACTAATGGCTTATCTATGGAGACTCTGATCTGAAACTTGTAGGATATACTGATTTCAATTTTCAGTCAGATTATGATGATAGCAGAAGCGTGTCGGGCTACGTATTTACCTTGAATGGAGGAGCTATTTGTTGAAAAAATTTCAAGCAACATACTGTGATCGATTCTGTATACATTGCTGCATCAGATGCTGTAAAGGAGGTGATGTGGTTGTGAAAGTTCATTATCGAGCTGGAAGTTGTACCTTCCATTGACAGTCATGTCCTGCTGTATTGTAACAGCGCCAGTGCTATAACTCAAGCGAAAGAACTTAAGTGCACCATCGCACTAAACATATTCTGTGCCACTATCACTTAGTGCGAGAGATCGTGAACCGAGATGATGTCGAGCTTCAGAAGATCGACGGAAAGAAGAACCTAGCCGACCCCTTCACTAAAGCTCTCGGATCAAAGAGTTTGATGACTTCAAATGAAAGATGGGTATAAGATACTATCCCGATTGGCTTTAGTTCAAATGGGAGTTGTTAAAAATTGTATCCTAAAACTAATTATGTGACGATTAGTTCATTCTTGAATATGAATTATTGATTATTGAATAATAGTTATTCTAATATTTTTCATCATAAAGTGACATCTTCCTTGAACTCTTGTACTGTGATGAAGTCTCTATAACTATGCTAGTGTACGATAAAGAGAGGATTTATCGTATAGTTCTTAAATAAGTTCACGACCAAATAATATGTTATTACGAGATGATGATGTTTATCGAGTGAAGGTCGTTGTGTGCCATATGGGTTGGTTATCCTCTTAACCAAGGAGTGTGGTGACACTGGTATGGCATACAGGTGAGATGTAAGGGTACATCATCATCGAACAAGTAACTCACCTGCTGAGTATTCTGCTGTCAAGAGCTGCTTGCGAAATACATGGGTATAAATATTCTTCAGACCTGAGATTACCATAGTGACTTACAAGCAACTCATTATGCTTTGGTGCCGAACTACCTAAATTTTTAATGCAGTGATAGAAGGCTACTGGGTACAGTCAAGTACTTGCAAAGTCTACGTGTGGATCAAGATGGGATTCACCCCTCTGGATTATTGGAGTTGATGTATTACTGTATTTCAATTTAGTAAAGCCTTGGCTAGGGTAATCCATGAGATGGATTTGAAAGGTTGAAATACAATGTGGATGAAGCAATCTCGGTTGACAGTTAACTTGAGACCATCCCAAAGCATCCAAGGTCAAAAGGATGAATTATGCGGTAACCATGAGTATAAGTTCTGAAATATTCTTTTATGATAATTCGACCTATTGGACGTCGAAAATTATTGCTAGATAGTATCTCGATTAGTGCAGGAATTGGTTCCTATGCTACTGGCTTAGTGTTTAAACCTATGGAGTCACGCATACAAGTCAGACAAAGTAGGAAGAAATTGACCTATGTTTATATGTCCAATCTGGAAGTACTTGACTTGATTGAACATATAAGCTAACTTGATTGAGAATTGAGTTATGAGTCAAACAGGATTGAAGAATTGACTATGTCTAGCTAGCACTACACATGAGGTTCAGGTTTAATTCCGAGGATGAACAATTTCTATCTATGATCCATGGAATATATGAAAGATTAGATTTAAGTATTAATTAATTTTAGATTAGATCTGAATTAATTAAACTTAAATAGGTCTAAAATTTAAGTTAGACATGGTGCAAAAGTTTTAAAGAGTTTAGGATTGACAGCCTTTCAAAATTATTTCGAACCGACTTCGAATCGGATTCGAATCGGACCTGTTTTGGATGAGATATGAGTATTCCTACTTGCATTGGGAATACCCACTCATAAAGTATGATCAAAAATTAGTTTCATACTTATTTGGGGCATCCCAAGTGGGTGTGGGAGTGGGTGCAAAGTGGATGTCATAAGTGATGGCAATTATATCTCACATAGGAGTCCTTCTTTCATGAGTATTGGATCAATTCAAATCAGATTTGAATAAAGAGTCCTCCTCTCATTGGATCATGAGAATCATCTATAAGAGAAAAAGAAAGAGAGACAGGCATGTGAAGAGAGAGGTCCTTCATCTTCTACATCTCTCTCTTTGTTGCCACCCCCTCTCCTTGGGCGTGGATCCTTCTTAGGCATCCTACCTGCTGGTGTGAGGTGTCACATCATCACATCTCATCTTTTGATTGATTGTGTATGCGAAGTCAATTAGATTGGAGTTCATCCTGCTTTACTGCAGCATCTGATGTACATGCGAAGTAGAGGGTCTGCATATACAGGCCTCCACGAAGTTTTATATCAGATAATTTAAGATTTGATCTTTGGTTCTACTGTAATTCAAGTAAGAATTTGATCCTTAAACAAGTAGAATATTAGAAAAAAATTTTAGATACAACTGAGCATTCTGGAGAAAAATTGTTTCCTTACCTTCAAAAAAATACTTGAGCTTCTTGAAATTTAATACTATACTTATACTCAAATACTTTTATTATCATAAAATCAATCCAACATATATCAAGTATATTCCAGATTTATAATAAGATAAATACAAACTCCAAATAATAAAAATAAATAGGCCCAAGATAAATACAAACTCCAAATAATAAACAGAAATAGGTCAAAAATAAATACAAACTCTCAAGATTGCTCTACCTCTAATAATAAAAATAAAATCCTTCAAAATAAACATAAACCTCATATAAAAAGTATGAATAATAAATACAAACTCTAAGGTGATAAATAGAAACTATTCGAGATAAACATAAACTCGATCTAGGATAAACATAAACTTGATCCAGGATAAACACTAATTGAGGATGATAAACACTAAAGTTCTATATAAGTACTAACTAAGAAGGACAAAAACTAACTTTAGTAGAAATAAACACAAACCTGATGGAACCAGATCTAGGGTTTCAGGATTAGATCTTGAAATTTTTTCAAGATCAGATAGGAAAAGACTAAAATAAATCAAAATTTATCTTGTAAAATTAGAGAATCCCTAGATCTAAGATCCTATTACATAATTATTATATGATATTAAATTAAAAATTAAAATATAAAGAGCAAGAACTATATGTTGATCATATCAACATGTTTCTATACTGCATCTAATGTATGTAAAATATAATAGATCAGATCTATTACCTTGCAAGTTAGATGTTCTAACTTTGCTGATCCAGACTTGAGGATGATGTTGTGAGCCGCACATACGTCCGACCTCTAGGAGTCATCCACACAAGCCCACGAATCACGATCAGAAGTCCTGGTCCAGGAAATCAGCACAGTAAGCTAGTACTGCACTGATCCTTCTTCAATGGTCGATCAGATGCCTCCTTCTTCTTGATTTGGTCTCTTCCAAAGATGAAAGTAGGAAAAGAAGTTTTAGATGAGACACTCTCAGAAAACTCATAGATGGAGAAAGGGAAGAGATGAACCCAGCAACTCTAGAAGAAGACCCTCTTCTTCTTCTCTTTGCTTTAACTCAGATACCTAGTTTTGTGTCTATTAGATCTCCATGCCCCAAGACTCTTTCTCCTTGGTTTTTGGATGCCCTAAAGGTCTCTCAATGCTCTATGTTTCACAAAAATTTCATAAAAAAATTTATTTTAAATAGAGATATATAAAGAGTCCTTGTCTAGGTCAAATACCTAGTCAAGGATTATCCAAACAAGGCAAGACAAGGGGCGCCCAACTCTTGGGCATCTCCTCCTTCTTTTTCTACTATGGACCACCAGAAAAGGGTGCATATTATGTGCCATAAAATTCACAAAAATTTAAAAAAAAATTGAGTAAAATTAGTGCCATAAGAAAGAGTTTTGGTTTCCTAAAACTCTATCTCATAGAATTTGAAATCCAAACTAATTTTTACTTTGACTTGATCCACAACCACATTCCATGTAAGAGAGAAAGAGAAGAAAGTTTTGGGTGTGTGTGAAGACCTGAGAGAGAGAATTTATCACACAAAATAAGAGAGAGTGGGCATGGGATAAGAGAGAGTGGGCGTGGGGGGCTAAGGTGGCGCAAGGTGGAATCCTAGTCTTACTAGGATTCAATCTATGACTTGTTCAAATTTGATTTCTCAAACCAAATCAAACCAAAATCAAATTAACCTAATTAAAATAATTTTTAACTCAATTAAAAATTAATTTAATCAGATTAAATTAAATTTAAATTTGATTTAATTTTTTAATCAAATTAAAAATTAGGTTGACCCAAGTCTTAATTGAACTAGGACTAGTTTTTTCTTGCACTTGGCTTATCCAATAAACCAATTGGACTTGATTCAATCAAGCTCAAACTAAATCTAATTAAATTATAGTTAATTAGACTTAATCTCAACCCATTGGCTTAATCAAATTAAGCCAATTAGCAATCAAATTGCTAATCGATCCTCCTGCAACACTTGCACTAGGTTAAATGTCAATCGTATTGATCGTTTAACCCTAGAATGATTCTTAATCGTTGATCAACCATCCGATTGGATCGTGAACTCTAATATGTGTGACCTCATAAATTCAAACCTAAGCTGGTAGCATAAGAATAAATTTTTGTACCAATCGAAGTGACCATCTAGCAATGATACCCGACGGTCGGATAGGTCGAATGTGTAGAACAACATCCTTAGAACCCATGCGGATATAGTTTTCATATAATTCATCTCCTTGATCAAAATACTCATAAGACACCTCAGAGTTCAACTATCAACTCTGATCAGATTGTCCATATTGTATTTCAAAATATCAAATCCATTTGATGGATTATCCTGATCAAGGTTTTGCTAAATTGAAATACAGCGACTCATTCTTCTCCAACTCTTGGAGTGGTCAATTCCATCTCGATCACACTCTGACTTTGCAAGTACTTGACTGTGCCCAGAAGCCTTCCGTCACTGAATTAAAATTTAGTTAGTCCAGTACCAAAGCACAGTGAGTTGCTTGCAAGTCACTGAGGCGATCTCAGGTCTAAGGGACACTTATACCTATATCCCATCAGAGACATTCTCGACAGCAGAATGCTCTAGAGTTGGTCACATTCAATGATGATGTACCCTTATATCTCACCTGTATGTTATACCAGTGTCTTCATATTTTTTGGTAAAGAAGACAACCAACTCATATGGCCTACAGCGATCTATGCTCGATAGAGGCTGTCGTCCTTATTAATAGCCAATCATTTGGTCGTGAACAGTTTTAAAGACTAATCGATAAATCCTCTCTTTATCGAACCTAAATAATCCTAAGAACTTCATCACAACAATGGAGTTCATTAAAAGATAAAAATTTATGATGAAAATATCAAAAATATATTTTATTTATTAACAAATCAATTACAATACAAGGTTGCTCAACCATCAACAGGTTGACGATTGACTTTTGAGACATATTTGCCAACAACTCCCACTTATCTTAAAGCCACTTGGCACAGTATCTAATACCCATCTTCGACTTGTGATTGTCGGACTCCTTTATCGCCAGGGCCTTAGTGAAGAGGTCGACTAGGTTCTCCTTTCCGTCTATCTTCTGAAGGTTGACGTCACCTTGATTCACGATCTCTCAGATCAGATGGAAGCGGTGCAAAATGTGCTTCGTCCGCTAGTGTGCTTTGGGTTCCTTCGCTTGAGCTATGGCACCAGTGCTGTCGCAGTAGAGCAGGACCGAACCATTGAGGGAGGATGCTACTCCGAGCTCGATGATGAATTTTCTCAGCCACATAGCTTCCTTCGCAGTATCCGATGCTGCGATGTACTCCACCTCACAAACAGAGTCTGCCACAGTATGCTGCTTGGAACTCTTCCAGTGGATGGCTCCACCATTCAGAGTAAAGATATAACCTGACACCTTCTGCTGTCATCATGGTCAGATTAAAAGCTAGAGTCTGTGAACCCTACAAGTTTCAGATCTGACTCACCATAAACTAACCATTGGTCCTTAGTATTTCTCAAATACGTAAGGATGGCTTTAACCACTTTCCAGTGATTTTCTCCAGGATCAGATTGGTATGTACTCACTACTCCTAATGAGTATGCCACATCTGGCCTTGTATATGTCATGACGTACATGATAGATCCCACGGTCGAAGCATATGAAACTCTACTCATATGCTCTCTCTCTTCAGGAGTTGTCGGACAATCCTTCTTAGAGAGAGAAATTTCATGACCTATCGATAGATAGCCCTTCTTGAAATTCTCCATACTGAATCTCTTCAGTACAGTGTCTATGTATGTGGACTAGGATAACTCAAGCATCCTTTTAGATCTATCCCTATAGATCTTCATCCTTAGGATGTAGGATGCTTCACCCAAATCCTTCATGGAGGACTGCGATGACAACCAAACTTTTATTCCCTGTAATGTGGGAATGTCATTCCGATTAAGAGAATGTCATCCACATACAAGACAAGAAATACCACAACTAGACCATTTGCCCATTTATAGATGCAGGGCTCTTTTCCGTTCTTAACGAAGCCATACGTTTTGATCACCTTATCAAAATGCATGTTCCAACTCCGAGAAGCTTGCTTCAATTCATAAATGGATCTCTGAAGCTTGCACACCTTGGATTCATCAGTGGATGTAAACCCCTCAGGTTATATCATATACACCTCTTCGGTCAGCTCTCCATTCAGGAAAGCTGTCTTTATATCCATCTGCTAGATCTCACAATCCAGATGGATAGCTATTGTAAGCATTATCCGAATAGATTTGAGCATTGCCATAGAGAGAACATCTCATCATAGTCAATACCATAACGTTGATGATACTCCTTGGCAACTAGACGGGCTTTATAGGTCTCCACCTTTCCGTCTGCACCCCTTTTCTTTTTGAAGACCCATTTACACCCAATGGGTTTAACCCCTTCAGGTGGGTCAACCAATATCGATACATCATTGACCTTCATAGACTCCATTTTGAATTTTATGGCATCAAGCCATTTCTCAGAATCAGATCTCTGCATTGCATCCATATAGGTGATCGGATCCTCATCGTTCTCATCGAGTTCAATGGGATCACCATCCCGGATCAAGAAACTATAGTATCTGTCCGGCTGATGTGGTACTCTACCGGATCACCTTAATGGTGCAGGTACATTGGGCTTCGAATCTGATCTAATCAAATTCGACTCAGGTTCAGCTATTGGTGTCGATCCTTCTACCTGTTGAACTTCATCAAGTTCAACCTTAGAGGCAACGGTTCCTTCATCAAGAAATTCTTTTTCTAAAAAGATTGCTTTAAGGCTGACGAACACCTTTTGTTCATCAGCATGATAGAAAAAATATCTTTTGATCTCTTTGGGGTACCCTATGAATATGCATTTGTCAGACCTAGGTCCAAGTTTATCTGTAACTAACCATTTGACATAGGCCAGGCACCCCCAGACCCTAAGGTATGAAAATGCTGGCTTACGCCCTGTCCATATCTCATATAAAGTTTTAATTACAGACTTACTAGAAATCCATTTAATAGATAACAGGTCGATTCGAGTGCATATCCCCAGAAGATATCGACAAGCTGGCAAAATCCATCATGGATCGGACCATGTCTAACAGAGTCCAATTTCTCCTTTCAAACACACTATTATGCTGTGATGTTCTTGGAGGAGTCCATTGGAAGAGAATTCCATTCTCTCCTAGATATGTGAGAAACTCACCAGAAAGGTATTTCCCTCCTTGGTCAGATCGAAGAGTTAATACTCTTTCCAGTTTGTTTTTCTACTTCATTTCGAAATCGTTTGAACATTTCAATGAATCCGACTTATGTTTCATCATATAGATATATCCATATCTGGATAGATCATCCGTGAAAGTGATGAAGTAGAAATATCCACCTCTAGCACTTGTGCTCATGGGTCCGCATACATTAGTATGTACTAGGCCCAAGAGCTTAGTAGCTCTCTCACCTTTTTCAATAAAAGGTGACTTGGTCATTTTATCAAGAAGACAGGACTCACAGATTGGAAGTGATTTACAATCACTAACTTCGAAGATTTCCTCTTGAGTTAACTTGTTTATCTTGTTCTTGTTTATATGACCTAGCCTACAGTGCCATAAGTAGATATCTGATACACTATCTAATCTAGGATGCTTGCCAGTGGAATAGATTACGTTAACAAGTTGTGATAACATATACACACCATTGTTCAAATATCCATAAAAAATAGTAACACCATTCATAATGATATTACAAACTTATTTCTTTATTAAAATTTCATAATCATTTTTTATCAGAAGGCCTACAGAAATGATATTTTAAAAAAAACTGGGACAGAAATGACATTTAAAAAAAATTGGGACAGAAATGATAATCATTAAGAACAAAGGTATGGGACTCAAATATAAGTTTCAAGATTCCTAATGCTAGAATTGTAATTGGTCTTCCATCTCCAACATTCAGGAACCTCTCGCCTTGCTCGAATCTCCTACTGATCTGCAACCCCTACAATGAATTGCAAATATGGTAAGGGCTACCAGTATCCAATACCCAATCAATTTTATCACAAATAGAAAATTGCAAGGAGTTATCATATAAATACCTTGCCCAACAACAGCTTGCTTCTTTCTCTGCCTATTCGGGTCCAGGAAGGCAATGTACTGAGGATAGTTCCTCTTCCAGTGCCCCGCTTCTTACAAAATAAGCATTCAGCTTGACTCTTATCGGGCTTGATCTTTCTGATCTAGCCCTGCACTGATGTCCCAGCCTGAACTTGCACCTTCTTCACTTTCTTCTTCTTGTTCTTCTTCCCTTTCTCAAAGGGCCGAGAACCAGAAGATGAACCTTCCACTAAGTTCACTGACTCTTTGTGGAGTTGGTGATCCTTCTCAAAGTTCTGAAGCAACCTCAGTAATCCGTGATAGTTTACTTCAGGCTTTGTCATTCTATAATGAGTGAGGAATGAGAGATAAGACTTGGGCAGTGAGTTCAGTATTACATCTTTTCCAAGCTGCTCATGCAAGAAAAGTCGAGCTTGCTTAAATGCTCCATCAGCTCGATCATGTATAATACATAATTAGTGACAGAGGTACCATCCCACATTTTGGCGTTGAAGATGGCACAACTAGTCTTGTGCCTCTCCACATCATCGGGTATGCTAAAGTCATCCTCCAACACTTGAAGCATGTCCTTTGGCTGAGCTGTCTCAAATCTACGACTGAACTCATTGCTCATGACAGCCAGCATGATGCAGCACACCATGGTCCGGTCACTAAGCCACTTCTGGTAAGTGTCTCTGACTGTTCCACGTGCATTGACAGCTGGCTCCTCAGGTGCAGGATCCATTATCACATATAGGATCCGTTCATATTTCAAGACTATCTTCAACTTTCGGTACCAGCTACTGAAGTTGGATCCCACCAACTTATCATTGTCCAACAATGATCGGAGCAATAGGAAAGTGGCCATATCTGCACAAAGAAAAACTATAACCTAATTAGTAATTGATTCATTAAACTTAAAGATTTGCACTTTAATCAAAAGATTTCTCCTACTATTTTATTCGAACTGGTAGCCTCTACCTCCAATTCGAGGAATTACCCTAATTTCTTAGTGGGTACTAGAATCCACTTAGACTGCACACAAGCCCAACTTTGGTTGGCCAATCCATATACATCTAAGAGTAGGTTCGTAACCAATTATTTTTTTAAATAATTTTTAGTAATTTTATTTTTACCCCAGTCCCTAATCAGTAGGCTTTGGCCTCTACTGAAAAGGTCTGGTTAGGTCCAACCATTAACATAACCATACTTGGCCCATCTAGCCAATGAATGATTAGACCCAACTTTGGTTGGCTAACCTAACCACCATTTAGAAAGATGCAGTTAAGAAATCATATTATGAATGACAATTCCATCAGCCGATAAGCACCAGGCCTTTGGGCCTTCAATGATTATCCAACTGATGGACCCATTATCATCCACTTAATAGGAGGCTATGATCTAGTTATCACCATAACCATTTTATTTTTAGGACCTAATAATTTTAGAAGATTTAATTGATTTAGAGGATGAGGTCAGATAAACCAGCTTATCATGATCCTCCCACTGGCTTCACCAAGTCAGCTTAAGGGAGACCATTAAAAGGGCTGGTCTAGGAGCACCTAAATCAGTCATACTGATTTACCTAGCTGACATAGGTCAGCTCGAATAGTCAAGTGATCCGATCAAAATATAATTTCACCAAGAAGCCAGGTAAGTTCGATCGATGGGAGGATCTACCAAAGCTTGCCTTAGACACCATCAGAAATGGCCAGGTAAGTGGGCTGCCAATTAAAAACCACCGATCTAGTTTATCTTAGACACCAACTGGTTTAATTAGTTTCGATTAGATCAACCTAACAGTTCATGCTAGACCGCTTAGCTAAGAATCAAGTCCATTTGGGTCTCGTTAAAGACATGGACTTGACCAACTACGACTATTGTAATTGATCTAGAGAATCCTTAACCTAATCTAAGACAACAATTGATTAGATTTAGTCAATTCTCTAATTAAGTCCATCTTTAATCTAACCTTAGGTCTAACCCAATTAATGAACCTAATTCTCACTAACCCATTAACCCAATGTGTTATGGTTTGTGTCTTAGGTTCTTCAATTCACAATCCTAGAACCTAATCAAACAACTTCTTAATTCTCAATTAAGTTTTGGGCTGAGGGTTGGGGTTCGACTTTTCGAAAATAATTTTCATATTTGTAAAATATTTTTACAATATGGTTCTACCAACTAAGTTGCATGTTTGATTCATAATCAAAATGTAAGTGAAATAAGTATGAAACTACTTTAGATCTAATCTAAACAGGTTCATGTAATTGAAATAATTTTAACTTTAAACTGTGCAAATTTTTCAGACAAATATATGATGGTTCTTTGCATGAAAATTATTAATAAAGAGATTTTATTTTAGATTTAAATATATTTTAAATCTAATAAATTATAAATTTAATCTAGATCACATCTAATAAATTTATGATTAAAGATAGATCAACACGAACTAGGACAACCTTTGCACTGTAAGGGGTAAACCTTACAGCAGGACAACCTACAGTTTGTGATTGATTTAAAAATTTTAATTTTAGATTTAACAATCAGATTATAAATTAGATCTAATCTAAAAAATAATCTAAATATGTAAACAACCTAGGCTCTGATACCAATTGATGGAACCAAATCTAGGGTTTCAGGGTTAGATCTTGAAACTTTTTCAAGATCAGACAGCGAAAGACTAAAATAAATCAAAATTTATCTTGTAAAATTAGAGAATCTCTAGATCTAAGATCCTATTATATGATTATTATATAGTATTAAATTAAAAATTAAAATATAAAGAGCAAGAACTACATGTTGATCATATCAACATATTTCTATACTACATCTAATGTATGTAAAATATAATAGATCAGATCTATTACCTTGCAAGTTAGACGTTCTAACTTTGCTGATCCAGGCTTGAGGATGATGTTGCAAACTGCATATGCATCCAGCCTCTAGGAGTCATCCACACGAGCCCACGAATCACGATCAAAAGTCCTAGTCCAGGAAATCAGCACAGTATGCTAGTACTGCACTGATCCTTCTTCAATGGTCGATCAGATACCTCCTTCTTCTTGATTTGGACTCTTCCAAAGATAAAAAGTAAGAGAAAGAGTTTTAGATGAGGCACTCTCAAAAAAATTTATAGATGGAGAAAGGAAAGAGATGAACCCAGCAACTCTAGAAGAAGATCCTCTTCTTCTTCTCTTTGCTCTAACCCAGACACCTAGCTTTGTATCTATTAGATCTCCACACCCCAAGACTCTTTCTCCTTGGTTTTTGGATACCCCAAAGGTCTCTCAATATTCTATGTTCCATAAAAATTTATAAAGAAATTTATTTTAAATAGAGAGATATGAAGAGTCCTTGTCTAGGTCAAATACCTAGTCAAGGATTATCCAAACAAGGTAAGACAAAGGGTGCCCAACTCTTGGGCATCCCCTCCTTCTTTTTCTACTATGGACTATCAGCAAAGGGTGCATATTATATGCCATAAAAGTCATAGAAATTTAAAAAAAATTTGAGTAAAATCAGTGCCATAAGAAAAAAGTTTTGGTTTCCTAAAACTCTATCTCATAGAATTTGAAATCCAAACTAATTCCTACTTTGACTTGATCCACAACCATATTTCATGTAAGAGAAAAATATTTTGGGCATGCGTGAAGACTTAGGAGAGAGAGATTTGTCACATAAAATAAGAGAGAGTGGGCATGGGATAAGAGAGTGGGCGTGGGGGGCTAAGGTGGCGCAAGGTGGAATCCTAGTCTTACTAGGATTCAATTTATGACTTGCTCAAATTTGGTTTCTCAAATCAAATCAAATCAAAATCAAATCAACCTAATTAAAATAGATCTTAACCTAATTAAAAACTTAATTTAATCAGATTAAATTAAATTTAAATCTGATTTAATTTTTTAATCGAATTAGAAATTAGGTTGACCCAAGTCTTAAGTGAACTAGGATTAGTTTTTTCTTGCACTTGGCTTATCCAATAAACTAATTGGACTTGATCCAATCAAGTCCAAATCAAATCTAATTAAATCATATTCAATTAGACTTAATCTCAGTCCATTGGCTTAATCAAATTAAGTCAATTAGCAATTGAATTATGAATTGATCATCCTGTAACACTTGTACTAGGTTAAATGTCAATCAAATTGATCATTTAACCCTAGAATGATTCTTAATCATTGATCAACCATCTGATCGGATCGTGAAATCTAATGTGTGTGACCTCATAGGTTCGAACCTAAGTCAGTAGTATAGAGATAAATTTTTGTACCAATCAAAGTGAGCATCTAGCAATGGTACCCGACGGTCGGATAGGTCGAATGTGTAGAACAACATCCTTAGAACCCATACGGATATAGTTTTCATATAATTCATCCCCTTGACCAAAATGCTTATAGGACACCTCAAAGTTCAACTGTCAACTCTGATCAGGTTGTCCACATTGTATTTCAAAATATCAAATCCATCTGATGGATTATCCTGGTCAAGGTTTTGCTAAATTGAAATACAGCGACTCATTCTTCTCCAACTCTTGGAGTGGTCAATCCCATCTTGATCACACTCTGACTTCGTAAGTACTTGACTGTGTCCAGAAGCCTTCCATCACTGAATTAAAAATTCAGTTAGTCCAGTACCAAAGCACAGTGAGTTGCTTGCAAGTCACTGAGGCGAACTCAGGTCTAAGGGACACTTATATCTATATCCCATCAGAGACATTCTCGACAGTAAAATGCTCTGGAGTTGGTCACGTTCAATGACGATGTATCCTTACATCTGACCTATATGCCATACCAGTGTCTCCACACTCCTTGGTTAAGAGGATAACCAACCCATATGGCCTACAGCGACCTATGCTCGATAGAGGCTGTTGTCCTTATTAACAGCCTATCATTTAGTCGTGAACAGTTTTAAGGACTAATCGATAAATTCTCTCTTTATCGAACCTAAATAGTCCTAAGGACTTCATCACAACAACAGAGTTCATTAGAAGATGAAAACTTATGATGAAAATATCAAAAATATATTTTATTTATTAACAAATCAATTATAATACAAGGTTGCTCAACCGTCAACAGATTGACGATTGGCTTTTGAGACATATTTTCCAACAAAACTATCCCATCATAAATACAAACTCTAAATAATAAACACAAACTACCTTCATGGCAAGATAAACACAAAGTGCTCAGAATAAACACAAACTCTGCCTAATAAATAGAAACTATGAATAGTAAACAGAAATTTTAAGATGATAAACAGAAACTATCCGAAATAAATACAGTCGAATTCATCTAAGATAAATACAAAGTACTTCAAAATAAATACAAACTCTGCATAATAAATAAAAACTATGAATAATAAATACAAACTTTGAGATGATAAATAGAAACTATCCAGAATAAACACAAAGTCAGATCCTATAATAAACAAACAGAAACTATGAATAATAAACAAAAATTGCCTAGATAAACACTAATTAAGGAGAATAAATATTAAGTTCTGTACAAACCATCCTAAGATAAACACCAAGTCGGGGTCAAATGCAAAGTCAAAGTCAAACAGTTTCTATTTATTATATGTAGTTTGTATTTATTATTCAAAATTTATATTTATTATGAAAAAAATTATATTTATCTTGAGCCTGTTGTGTTTACTATTTGGAGTTTGTATTTATTCTGAGATAGATTCTATTTATTTATGTAGGACTTAGTGTTTATCCTATCCTGAGTGACCTTGGATCACTCAACTTTTTTGATCTCGAGTTTGTGTTTATTGAAAAAATTTGTGTTTATCATCCAAGAGTTTGTATTTATTCTATAGAACTTCAAATTTATATTTATTCTGGACAGTTTGTATTTATCATTTCAGTTTGTATTTATTTTAAGTTTATGTTTATTCTGGATAGTTTATATTTATCATCTCAGAGTTTGTGTTTATCATTTTAGAGTTTGTGTTTATTCTGTAGAATCTATGACAGTTTGTATTTATCATTTTAGAGTTTATGTTTATGCTGGTTAGTTTGTATTTATCATTTCGAATTTGTGTTTATTCTGCACAGTTTATGTTTATCATTTCAAAGTTTATATTTATTCTGGATATTTTGTATTTATCATCCCAAGTTTGTGTTTATCATTTTAGTTTATGTTTATTCTGAGTTTGTGTTTATTCTAGATAGTTTGTATTTATCATCTCAGAGTTTGTGTTTATCATTTCAGAGTTTGTATTTATTCCATAAAATCTTATGACAGTTGATATTTATCATTTTAGAATTTATGTTAATTCTGAATAGTTTGTATTTATCATTTTAGAATTTATGTTTATTCTGGATAGTTTATATTTATCATTTTAGAGTTCGTGTTTATTCTGGATAATTTGTATTTATCATCCCGAGTTTGTGTTTATCGTTTCAGTTTGTATTTATTTTAAGTTTATATTTATTCTAGATAGTTTGTATTTATCATTCTAGAATTTATATTTATCATTTTAGAGTTTGTGTTTATTCTACAGAATTTTGTGACAATTGGTATTTATCTTTTCAGAGTTTGTGTTTATTCTGGACAGTTTGTGTTTATCGTTTCAGAATTTATGTTTATTCTGAATAATTTATGTTTATCATTTTAGAATTTATATTTATTTCAGAAGATGTTTATCATTTCAAAATTTTTATTTATTCTACCGAATCCTATGATAGTTTATATTAATCATTTTAGAGTTTGTATTTATTTTAGATACTTTATATTTATCATTTTAAAATTTATGTTTATTCTAGACAGTTTGTTAAACTATTTCAAAATTTATATTTATTCTGGATAGTTTGTGTTTATCTTTTCAAAGTTTGTATTTATTTTATTCTGTATTTATATCAGAGTTTGTGTTTATTTTATTGATACTTTGTGTTTATTGTTTCAAAGTTTGTGTTTATTCTGGATAATTTATTTATCATCCAAAGTTTGTGTTTATTCTACAAGATTTATGTTTATTTTAATAAAATTTTTATATTTATTATTTAAATTTTTTATTTATTATTTAATTTATTATTCAGAGTTTGTATTTATTATTATTCAGAGTTGTGTTTATTATTCAAAATTTCTATTATTATTATGAAGTACTTGGCGTTTAGCCTATCCACCCATGATTTATCCTGTTATTCATAGTTTATGTTTATCCTCTTAGGATAAACATACGGTTTATACTGTTATTCATAGTTTGTATTTATCCTCTTAGGATAAACACAAACAATGAGAAATAACATCATAAATATAGAAACAAAAATCAATCCCCCTACAAATAAGCACAAAACTAATCTCTCTCCCTACAAATAAGCATAAATTGACCTGAAACAACTTCAAACACAACACAAAATAATAATTATCAAACCTATCAATAAACATAAACACAAAAAATTAAAAAATAAACCCACATATCAGAAAATCTATTGCATCAATCATTCACACCTGTTACTAAATATTCATATACATCAAATTAATAGTTTCACTAATGACAGAATACAAATTTGAATATAAATTTTTAAATGTACTATTAAAGATTCATAAAAAATATTCACAACACATCCATGGACATCCATGATATCCATGATAGCAATAATAGCACAAACTAGAAACTAGAATATTCTCACCTCACGATCTTTCACGATCACCTACATAGCATATCTGACACGTAACTCTGGCACATGAGCATCTGTAATCTCCCGCCCCATTATCAGACTCTCCATAAAATGTATAATATAGATGGCACAATCAGGTCTACAAAGAAAATATTTTATGCTCACAGTTAGAAATAAATAACTGATATGGTGAAATTAAATTTGCATGGATGTATTGATTATAACTCAGCACCCTACTGTGGATAATTAACGAAATGAAGTGGCCAACTACCCATATCAACAGAGTATATATCTCGTGCCATCTCAATCAACTAGGTCACCTACAATCATAATATTAGTAATCAACCACATTGTTAGAAATGCATGAGTACGCACAGCATTCGATATTTAATAAATATTTGATAAATATAGTCATTACTCATAAATCTTCTAGCGACGCCTCTGTACTCTGCACCACTCACAGATGTTTAGTGTCTAAAATATGTGCTCTATATATCGATGATAAGCAAATGTCAGTGAAATAATGAGCATATAGGCACGAACAATTGCTTGACTTCAGCCAATGAACGAGGTATGAAATCTCGCACAGCTTTGTCAGAAACCTCCCATTTACCCAACAACATGCTCTAGAATGATGAAAATATTGAAACATACATTAGACTGCATAACACAATACAATGCTATAATGCATAATATTGTATGAAGAATACAAATAAGTACTATAAAGAAGAGTCGCAACATAAAGATAGATTGTAAATTAATTAAAGGACATTGCTGCAGGAGAGACCAAAAAAATCTATGACCTGCATAGTTTATTGCAAAAAAATAAAAATTAACTTGCACATATGTTTGATTTATCCAACTTAGTACATAATACTTACATCATCATCAATTAAATTTTTAGATAGTATGTCATAAACCTGCAGTCGGTTGATGACGCTGATGCCATCAGTCCAAACTAATGACCTATATAGTGTAATTAATGTCAAACCTGAAGAC
>NC_026000.2:32498545-32561045 GCF_000442705.2 Elaeis guineensis | reverse complement strand
AGACCTTACAAGTCAAAATTGATATCTAGCAATATATCATAACTATTCAAAAAATATAAAATTTTAATGAAATAACCAAAATACTGTTCCATAAAAAGTTACCATACAATTTAATCCTTTAATCGTACAACATCTAAAATAAATTATAGATATGAAATCATGCCAAGCCCCAATACTTATCTATATATACCTCGATCTATTGATCATGACTCGATTGATGAAATATTAATTTTTTTTTTAATTTTTATCCTGCTTTAGCCAAAAAAATTTCATGAGTCATCATCCTATGAGATCATATAGGATATTCTCTCCCCTTACAAAGAGTGATCAATTTTTTATTGATCACTCAAAACCTTCATACATACTTCAGTATGCCCAGAATATCCTATACATGTCTCAAAGAGTCATGCTAGGATATAGACCAAAGCAAAGATCTATATGCACAAGATACCATGGTGATCTCTGGTCTAAGAATTATTTGCATGACTCCTATCAGAGAACCATCTTTTGATATGCTTCTAAGACTCAATCAGATGTTGTCCCTGTGGATCAGTTCAGTTAACTCATTCTCCAATAAACACTCATATCCTTTTATTAGTGTCTCCATATAAGTATTTGTGAGATCAATCACCCTCTCCTTTGAGTATATACAGGATGTGCCAGTCTTACCAATATCATTGATCCCTAACTCAATGATCCTATGACTGAAAATATTTTAGATTGAGGCTATTAAGGTTTCAAATTTTACTGACATGATCTCATCATGGCCCTAAAACTATTGTCCTAAGCTATAGGGTTCGTTATAATCTAAATTAAGTCATAAATGAGATAATAAAATACACCATATAATAAAACATAATACCTCATATTATTAATAAATAATCAATATCATGTACATGAATAGAAAGATAAAATAGAAAAGTCCCATCACATCATCTATATGATTGGTTTGCAGGACATTATTCTTTTATGATATGAGGGAACAGAACAACTTGTGGAATTTCATGCGATTCAAAGAAACTAGTTGCACTTTCAGCTACCAAATCAGAATCTAGTGTGTCCAAGAAACTTTGTGTGTCGGTAAATGGAGCCAAAGAACCTTCATTTAATCAAGGGTAGCAATTGTAGCCCACTTACTGGATACTCAACCAGACCTGATCCATATGGAGCAGTTTTTATTCGACCCATTTAAACCTCGAGACTGATATAGATTTAATATAAAATATCCAGAGCAGGTTCGGATCAGATAGGGATAGTGACATGCATATGCCTCACTCTGAGCTCTATCAGATGTAACCTTAATCTAAATCTCCTATTCTAAAGTTATAATTATTTTAGAATATTTGTATGTTAAGTTTCTTATCCGTCTTGATCTGACCCATCCTATCTTGTCTATCTGACCCGACCCACATCATCTACTTTACCCGACCCAAGGTGGATACCAAATATATATGGGTATTGGCCGACTTGAGCCATACCTGATCCATTGTCATCCCTACATTTAATAGCAGCTATAACTTTGTAAAAAGTTGCCATTTTGTTTGAACCAAAATGGATAAGATTCAAGCTAAACCTTTCTATTTACATAGGATTTGTATTGATGCACAAATTTCTTTGCTAATTAACTTCCTTCCAATCAGTTGTCAATCTCAAGATTTGTGCGGTCTTATCCATCCTTACATGTCCCACAATTGAATACATTTTCTGATATTCTGGTAGTTGAATTATTGAACAATCGTATACTATAATGAATCTGATGAGAACGGTAATGTGATCATTGTCTCATACAAACGCTATGAAAATGCACATGCATGTAGGTCCATTTGGTGACCAAAGAAATCGTGTATGTGGGAATGGTGCTGTTGAAGTATCTCCCATTATCTCTGGTTGATGCTCTCTGGTTGTCTTTTTTTTGCAAGCTCAAATTTGGGAATTTGTCCAAGTATGGCAATGTTGCCAATCAAGGGCCCATTTCATCTCAAGGCATCCACAGGTAAGTCCCAGTTATAGATGTTGGGACAGCAGAAAAGATTAGAGATAGAGAGATTGAGGAACATTTATTCATTTTAATTATATTTTTCCTCTTTTCATACTATTATATTAATGCACAAGGAAAATATTCACATAATAAATAGAGTTTCTGATTTGTAAAAAAATAAAGACAGAATAATAGCCAAATAGAACCTACATAATATTTTCTATACTGACTTTAATGTTTCTATTCTTGCCTTTTATTAACCTTTTCTTAAAAAGATCAGCAAAATTCATATTTATGAATACAAATATCTGATACCATTTTGTTTCTCTCCCAATCTATTTGACAGGTTTTCCCTACAATAAGCAAATGAGAGAAGAGATGAATGACGGTAGACCGCAACGTTTTGACACCATTATCTTTGCCACAGACTACGAAAGCACAGCAAACAGATGGCTCAAGGTACTAAATCCTGAAAAGGCACCTACTACACATGCCCACGTCTCAGTCTACTCATGCTTAGCCTCAGCATATACCATTTGCACCGTAAGATAAAAGAAAATGGCAAAATCTTATTATCGAAGCACTGCTAAACAGTATCCCTGTTTGATAGGATCCGAGGCATGCTAGGCACTGATCTTTAAAAAAATTTTGGCCACCCTCTTTTTAGGATGGGCTTCAGGCTCGATTTTTCTCCAAAATATAATGGACCCGATTTATTAGAGGTGCTATAACTCTGGAAAGTCCTCGGTGAACTCACAGTTGGTTAGAAGTTGCTCAGATAAAAAGAAAAAGAGAAAGATACAGAAGAGAGAGTTAGAGGACGAAGAAGCTCCTTACTCTCGAGCTACTAAAGATGGGACAAGGTGAGGATGTTCTCCAATAGGTTAGTGGGGGGTTCCTTTTATAGACATCCAAAGGTGTAACCTTCATACAGGTCCACTAAAATCCATTACCACTCAAATAAAATCAACCCAATAACTCTTTCTCCAACGGTCAAAAAATAGTCAAAATTTTAAACAAGAAATCATGACAATTAAAATATTTAATATATACTAAATATTTGAAATGGCAAAAAATAGTCAAAAACTCTTTGAATTTTAATTCCATATATAACAATCTCTTTTTACTTTATGGTCTCCATTACACTAGGTATCCCACTATCCTAGAGGGACACAGCAATGCAAATTAGATTTCTGATAGTGATAGAATTAAAGCAACGAGTGATTATATCTTCACCTTGAGTGGAGCTACAGTCACTTGGAGATCATCCAAGCAAACATTGATAACTTGTTCAACTATGAAAGTGGAGCTAATAGCCCTTGAGGAAGCTACTAAAGAAGTTGAATGGCTAAGAAGTCTACCATTAGATATTCCTCTGATAGAAAAGCCAATACTGGCTATATCCATTCATTGTGATAGCCAAGCAGCTATAACAAGAGCACACAACAAGAAGCACAATGCCAAAACCTCAAGGTTCATATAAGTCAAGATTAAAATGACCAAAGATCGTGAAAAGAATGACATGGTCTCGCTGAACTTTGCTAAGTCTGTAAAAAATCTTACTGACTCTTTCACTAAAGGCCTCTTTAGAGCTTTAGTGATAGACACATCGAGGGGGATGGGGCTTAAGCCTATAGATTAGATTAGCTTCAGTAGCAACCCTACCTATATGAGTGGAAATCCCATGAAATAGATTCAATGGATAAAAATAAGCTAATTGAGTAATCAGGAGGAGCACTTGAGGAGATATCTCTCCAGGCCTATCCCTATTGATGTTAGTGCTCATTACTGCAATTGTCAAGCTTGAGTATAATTCTTAATAAGATCAAAGCCATAAATATGGTAGGGTATGTTGTTGCAGATACCCTTGGAGACTCAACTATATGAGTGTGACTGTGAGGCTGTAATCTATGAGAATTAAGACTTATTCTTTAGAGCACTCATGAAACCGAGATGCAAACATAGGCCATAATGTACACCCTCAATTGAACTCGCATAGTATCCGTGCAAAGTGTGCTTCAAGTTGAGTTTGTGATATAAAGATCTTGGTTCAAAGCTTCAACTACTCTATGATTATTATAAACAAAATTTTATGTCACTAAGTGAAGATTTAAGTCCAAAAGACATCTTTGTCTATTACATTAAATGAGTTGTCCAGATAATTATTTATCTCTATATTTTTTATTTTTAAAAATCTTTGAATCTTATGGGGGATTATTATATATGAAATTAAAATTCAAAGATTTTTGACCATTTTTTACTATTTCAAATATTTAGTGTATATTAAATATTTTAATTGTCATGATTTTTTGTTTAAAATTTTGATCGTCTTTTGACCATTGGAGGAAAGTTATTGGGTGGATTTTACTTGGATGGTAACAGGTCTTAATTTGTATATGAGTTACACCTTTGGATGCTTATAAAAGGAGCCCCCCACCAGCCCATTGGAGAATATCCTCACCTTCTCTCATCTTAAATAACTTGAGAATAAGGAGCTACTTCATCATCTAACTCTCTCTTCTATATATATTTCTCTTTTTCTTCTTAGATGAATTCTGACCAACCGTGAGTTCACTGAAGATCTGCCAGAGTCATAGCATCTCTAATAGATCAGATCCGTTGTATCTTGGAGGGAAATTGAGCCTAAAGTCCGTGCTGAAAAGAGAGTAGTCGAAATTTCTCTAAAGATCAATACCTAGCACACCTCGGATCCTATCAAGCCAGTGATCAGACTGTTTAGCAGTGCTCTGGTAACAAGATTTTATCCTCGATTTCCAACAATGCACAAGGAAAATATTTACATAATAATTAGAGCTTCTGATTTGTAGAAAAATAAAGACAGAATAATAGCCAAATAGAACCTACATAATATTTTCTATATTGACTTCAATGTTTCTATTCTTGCCTTTTCTTAACCTTTTCTTAAAAGGATCAGCAAACTTCATGTTTATGAATACAAATACTGATACCATTTTGTTTTTCTCCCAATCTATTTGATAGGTTTTCCCTACAATTGCAAATGTGAGAAGGGATGAAGTGGTCTTCTCTGATGGTAGATCGCAATGTTTTGACAGCATTATCTTTGCCACAGGCTACAAAAGCACGGCAAACAGATGGCTCAAAGTACTAAACCCTGAGAAGGCATTTGTTACACATGCCCACGTCTCAGTCTACTCATGTTTAGCCCCAGCATACACCATTTGCCCTGCAAGATGAAAGCCACCTACTTAACAAAGATGAGCTGCCCAACCAAAGGTGTCCTAACCAATGGAAAGGCAAAAATGGACTCCATTGTGTTGGACCTTCTCAGAGGGGACTAGCCGGGATACCGATGGATGCATAGAACGTAGCTAATCACATCAAGAAGATCCTGAACACCAACTAGGACTCCAATGATTGCTCATGCTCTAATAAGAACAATTCCATTGTACTTTCCTAATGTCCAATTTCCATCCTCTCTCCAAATTAATCTCTTCTTCTTATGAAAATGCCGTGTTTTCCTGCAATTCTACCAGTTGCTCTGTGGTCAGCCAGACTGAAACTGTATGATTTTCTTCTTCTTTGTAGATCTTATCATCTTTTTTCTTAGGCAAAATAACAGTATGTTGGATGCCTTGCTGCTCAAAATCCAATATGATGGATGGACTTGCTTGGATGAATGAGCTGACGAGCCATGCTGCTCTGCTCGGTTGGACAAGAGTACGGTGCCATAATGGATTTGATGTGCAACCACAAAAAATGATCAAAACATCACTGGAATGTATTTGGTTGGGACCTCTGATGCTTAAGTCAAACGGCCTAAACATGTCTTCTAGACCAACGAGTTTGACTTTTCTCCTATAGGTTCATCTAAAATAATGTTTATGACCCTTGTGGTGGGTCCATAGTGTTCCAACTTCTTAGATGAGCATCCATCCCATCTTGCTTCTCATTGTCGGTTTTCTATGTATCAAACAATATATTCTTGTGAGATAAGAATTTCAATTTTGTCCCTCAATTGAATACATTCTCAATATCATAGTCGTGATCTTTGTGTAACCAATAATATTTTTTTGGAACCCGAACCAGCTGGAAGGATCTTCATCTTCTTTGGCTGCAACTACAAATAATTTTTATCTCTATTAGGATCTAAGCCTTGGACATTTTGAGAAGAGTATACCTCTTGAATCTTGGTGGTGGGCTTCTTGGATATCGATGGCTCTCCACCACAAGTCCGGGCCTCTATCTCAATGCTACTTTTTCTTCTTGTCCTTATTTTTACTTTTATTTGCCACCTTTCGAGCCACCATGGCCTCCTCAACCTTTCTCGGCTCAGGATAGCAATTCAGCCAAATCTTTGGGAGTTCTCTTCTCGAAGAAACGTAAAAATGGAATGATTTTAACCCACTCCTCACCACCATTCTAGGTCATGGATCTCCAGCATCTTCATCTTGAAGTGGTTGATATAGCTTTTGAGGGGCTCATCTTCCCTAGATCTACTTGACCATGAATAGACTAGTGGTATCCCTCTTTTGCTTTCAGTTGCTCACAAGTGGACCATAAACTATGAATAAGTTGATCAAAGGAATTAATAGATCCTGATCAAAGACCAAAATACCATAGAAGAGTTGCTTTCCATATGATGGTCAAGAAAACCCAACACATAACCACATTAATTGCTTCAGGTAATATCATGAGAGCCTTAAAGATCTCAAAATGATCCATCAAGCCTAAGATGTCATCATATACCTCACATTGGGACATCTTAAATCTCCTCGATAATAGTTCTTTTATAATCATCTTGGAGAATAGTGGGTAGATCGTCATCCATAGATCTTCTTCCTGATTGATTTGCTTTTCTCTCAAGGTTTCGATTTTATTATTCATATCGTTCATCGATTCTTCAATCTAGGTCAGCTTCTCTCTTGGAGAGCCTTTCTGGATAAAGAGTTCCAAATCTCTCAGGTTTAGAGCCCATTTTAAAATGAGCATCAAGGCAATCATCTTCTTGGTGTCTACTGAAGTCCTCAAGGTGATAGGCACATGTTGTGCTGGGCTATCCTGGCTACCAATTGTGTGGCGGTAGGCTGTTATGCATTATATACTCTAGACTATCTCTATTAGAGTCTATATTTGCTATATGAGTAGATTAAATTGCATGTCCATTGCTACCTCGGGAGCCAACTGTAGGTTGAAGATTGTCGAGGCTAGGTTGGGAGTCAATAGACTTCTACTTGGGTTGATTGGTGGAACAGTAATTGTTTTTCTAGACTTTAGTTCTCTTAAATATCTGGAGAACTCTCAAAAAAAGAGAACACTTTTTTTAGCGCTAATCAGCCAATCTAATATGTAGATGAGCTAACGAGTTGTTGCAGTCAATCCTCATTTGCACCTGTCACTGATGAAGAGCTACTTGCAAAAGGAAGTCCATTGGTTGAAGTTGTGTTCGGCGAAAACCCTCCGATACTTAAGTTAGTGGAGAGTAGTCGAATAGGAAGTTGAATATAAAGTGTGACAGAGTATTAGCTCAGAAGTATCTTACCATCGCTGTTCTTTTACCTCCCTTTTATAGATAAATTATTGGTAACCATCTGTAATGATTAAGCACATGGGTTCCATTTATTCTGGCACCATGTGTTCATGGAGTGGGCGATTAGTGCCCATTAATAATCGTGCATGTAGCCGCTACGTGCCTTTTGCACTGGTAATTTCTGATATATCGATTGTATGTCGGTGATCTGAGTGTACCGACTGTATGTCGATAATTTTGATATATCGGGTAACCATCACTGTCGGAGAAGTCGATTGGGAGTTGCCGATAGTCAATCGGCTTACCGATTGATAAATGATAATCCATGTCCATTGGGTTGATTGAAAGTCGGATGTGAAGGAAGTCTAACTTTCGGGATATGCATGTAGAGATTAGAACATGCAGATTTTTAATTTTTAAAAATCATGAATGCAGTAGAAATAAACTGATCTAGATTTAAAATTATTTTAAATCTGATATGCATAAAATATAGATCTACTCTACACATGTCAAGAACATTCACATGCTGAAATTAAGATGCTAAAAAATAAAAAATCAAATTTAGACCTTTACCTTTTCACGAAAAGATCTTCACGATGATCTGTTGGTCCGTGATAATTTGGTGAGGTTTCTATAGAACTGCACACATGTCTGACCTCTACGGATATCCACCAAAGCTAATCTGATCAGGAGAACTCGATCTCATCAGGGTGCTAGCTCCTTTACAGAGATCGCTTTCTGGATTGTCGAATCAGATTAGTCTTTTAATCTTCTTCTCAAGAAAATCAATCAGATCAATAGAAGGATGATGAAATCAGATTATATCTGATTTTTTTTTTACTTTTCTCTTCTCAAGAAAAAATTCAAGATCTACAGAAGAAGATAAGAGATCAAATCTCTTTCTTCTTCTTTTCTTGTCCAACCCTTGGACTAGATCTAAGAAAGATAAAGGAGAACCTTTTGTGTCCATCTCATGGACTAAGAAGGAGAAAAAAAATTAGATCAAATCTGATTTTAATCATGTCCAACTCTTGGACATCTTTGGGAGAAGAGGAAGAATTTTGTGTCCATCTCATAGACTAATAAGAAAAAAAATCAGATCAAATCTAATTTTATTCATATCCAACTCTTGGACATCTTTTCAGAGAAAGGAAGAGGGAGACATATCTAACTTTTAAACAAAGAGAGAGGAAAGAGGTTACCTCTAACAACCAACAACTTGGTTGTCACAAAGAAGAGATAGGAAGAAGGAGAGGTAGCCCATAATTTTCTTTCATAGAAAATTCTTCATGCATGCATGCTTCAATGTCCCTCCTCTCTCTATCTTCTCACACCAATCAGCCCCTCACACTAGGGGTGAAAGTGGTATGGATATTATTCGTCCGAATCCATTTTCGTATCCGATCAATCTGGATATGGATAGAAATTTTAGGATCCGACTAATATCTGTATTCGTATCCATATCTATCAAAGAAAAATGGATATAGATATGGATAAACAACTATCCGATCTGTATCCGAATATCCAAATCTACATGTAATCCTGTATAATTTTATATATTATTTATTAATTTTTTAAAAAAATATACAACATATAAACATATTATTAACTTGATTTATCATAATTTAGTAATATCTTTGATTCTCTGGTTATTAATTTTAATTATCTAAATTATATCCATAATTATATCCACACTTTCAGTATCTGAATTGTATCTATATCTATTTAAAATAAATATGGATATAAATTTTTTCATCCGAATAATATCCATATCCGATTTTGTATTTGTCAAACAAAATAAATATGGATACGGATATGTTAGTATCCGATTCGTATCCAATCTGATTTCAGCCCTACCTTATGCCCACTTTTTTGTTCTCATCTAGTTGTTAGGCATCCCACATATCTCCTATTTAAATTCAAAGGACTTAGGGTTTGTTAGAAGTTAGATAGAGATAGAGTTCAAGTAGAATAGGACTCTCTCCCCATGTTGCCACCCCACCCTTTGATCTCTCCCTATCTCCATGCCACAAGCTCATGCCCCAACTTATTTTTAACATGAAAACACCTTTGGGCTTCCCATGTTTCATAGGTTGAGGTGTTGGGGCTGATGTGGACTCCCTTTTAAATGTGGTCTCCTTGTTTGATTTGGTCAAGGTCAAGTCCAATTTAGATTTGGATTTCATCAAGTCCAATCCCATTGAAATAATGAAATCCAATCCAAGTCAAATTAAAATCTGATTTAATCAAAATTAAATCTGATTTAAATTGACTAAGACCTTATCCAAATCAAACATGGCTATAGATTAGGTCAAACCTAATCTAGATAGATTTGGATAAAGTGTTCATTAGGTCTAATCTCTTTAGACTTATGAAATTTGATTTGAGTCAAACTCAAACCAAAATAAATAAATCTAATTTAATTTGATTAGGATCCAATCTCAATATTTAATCAAATCAAATAATATGCAATAATTATAATTTAGTCCTCCTATAACTTGCTAACTCTTAGTAAGCCCTTAATGTAACTTTTATATTTTAGTCCAATCATCAATCAAATTGATAATTGAGACCATTTATAATTTGCGATTCGAAATTATGATTTGACAGTCCGATCTATCAGGACCTCTTTTATGTGTGATCCCATAGGTTCTATTCTCTCTGATAGTAAGAAATATTTTAATTTTTATCAAAATATTATTGAAACTCTTTTCAATAGATTGGAATGATTCTAACTCACCAATCAAGAATTATTGATCATCAAAATAATTTTTGTTAGTCACACAATCTACTAGTGATGCCTAATATTATGTAGTGGCAACCCAGCAGAATAGAAGGATGAACCTCTAGCTATAGTTATCATATAATTCAGTTCTTCTATCGTGAGTCTCGATAAGACAGAGGTCATGAAAAACTCATCAAACCCCATTATCTGTTATATGTAACATTTATTTGATTTAAGTTCATTTGTGAAATCTAAAGAAAACTCTTTTCTATCATTCACACTGTCCTGGCTAAGATCTTTCGAACTCAATCTCATAAATTATATATAACTACTCCTTTTCTACTAAGATTGATAGATCCCATCTTGATGCATATCCTATTCCTATAATGAATCTACTACAGCCAACATACATCTCAGAATTCTGTATAGCTAGGAGATCGAGTTATGGTGCAGTCAAACTATAGCAACCTTATTGTGAACTATCGAGGCACCGCAGGTCTAAGAACCACTCACATAACTATAGCATCGAGAATGTCAATGATGAGTGAGTAGATATCCAAGTAACTTTTCGTATTGATCACGTTCAGTACCATTGTTCTCTAACAACCACCTGCACTCTCGCTCCAATATCCCCATACTGTAAATTCGAGTCTCGTCTATCCTAAGAGAAGCGATCCGTGCATCAATCTTACTGGATCATTCACCATCCCCGTAATAATCCTTCGATCGAAAGTAATTTGAGAATTAATTATTAATGGCACATGCCTCAAATTCTCAATTCTTGAGAATATGTGCCACCATCTTATTAATTCTCTAAACTATTCATGGACACATATACTACATGAATAAAATTAATTATTCTAATTAATTAGATTAAGTACAAAATTATATTCTAAAAAAAATTAATGTGTCAGTCCGATTGGCTTCTATGGCATACATCTAACAATCTTCCACTTGCACTAAAGCCAATCTGCCATAAATCTAAGCCCCATTTTCTTAAGATGTACTTTAGTCTTGGCTGGCTAAATCATTTAGTCATTGGGCCCGCTGCATTTTCATGGGGTCAACTCTAATTTTTGAAGTCTTACTTCTTGGAATATTCGCGAATCATCACTCTTATGTACTAAGAGCTTTGGTGAGACCTTGGCTCCTTAGCTAGAGCTATGACGCCATCATTGCCAAAGAACAGTATTATGCCATCTCATGACATTACATCTAGTTCTATAATAAATCAGAATACTTTCTTAGCTACCTTATAAGTAGCGACATACTTGGCTTCTAAAATCTACAATAATCGACTGTTTGGAACTCTTCTATTTTACCAAATCTTATTGCACAAGAAAACACATCTTGATGTAGACTCTTTACCATCAACATTAGACTTAAAGTCCGAATTGTGAATCCTTTTATCCTCCATTTTTCTTCTCCTCCCAAAGACCATGAGCATATCCTAAGTACTTTTCAAGTACTTAAAAATATTCTTCACAGCTATCTAGTACTCTCAGTCTGGATTCAACCGATGTCTGCTTGTGATACTCACAGCAAGGACTATATCGGATCATGTATATAGTATAGCGTACATGAGGCTTCCTTTAGCTGAAGTATAAGGGATCAGTTCATGTACTAAATCTTCTCAAATATGTCAAAACATATCTTGTTGAAGAGATCAGTCTCATGCCTAAAGGATAGAAATCCTTCTAGGAGTTATCCATGCTAAACCCTTTTAGCACCTCCTCTATATACTTTTTCTTTGAAAGATTTAGCATCCCCTTAGGTCTATCTTATAAATCTAGATCTATCTCATAAATCCTTATTGGATGCTTCTCGAGGTCCTTTATGGAGAATTTGTTTAGACAATCAAATTTTAAACCGATATCAGCATAGGAATAATTTTTTTAATCAGGAGGATGTCATCCACATACAATACGAAGATCGTGACAATACTCCCACTGATCTTCTTATAAACACATATTTTTCTCATGAAATATTTGATCACATCAAATTCATGTTCCTTACTCCCACGATGAATACTTCCTTTATATCCTCTATCAAAATACCTAAGCATCTGTGAGTAGGATCGAAGATCATAAGACAAAAGAGGAACTACATGTATTGGCTCAATATGAATAGATTCTATAACTCGTTACTCTTAAGAGATTTTCTCTTTGAGCTCAATTTTCCTCCCACTATCTCATCTTGGATAAACTATTTCTTCAAGAATATCGCATATCGGGCCACAATCACATTATAATCCTTAAAAAGAAAAATAGTATTCCTAAACTTTTTTAGGATACCTTTAAATGAGTCTCATAGATCTAACCTCTAACTTGATCCACATGTCAATACTTGACATGGGTCAAACATCCTATACATGCCACATCTCATATGACATGATAGGAAAGACTTAGAGAAAATTTTATTCATAAGTGAAGTATATTCCTAAACAAAATAAGGGAAGATCAGTGATGCTCATCATGGATTCCTCCTCATGGATACCTCATCGAGTTGAGGTGCACCAAGAAGAGTCCATTATGAGACTATGCCATTTTTTTGAGATAGATTAGAAACATTCACTAGGGCATACACCTCTTCAATCTCATCGAAGAGCCTTAAGGGTCTTTTTAGTTTGTTTCTTTACTTCATATCCAAATTTTTAAATTTTTCAAAACTTTCAGATTTGTGTCTCACATATATACCCATAGTCACCAATATGAGTAATAAAGT
Source organism: Elaeis guineensis (assembly GCF_000442705.2). Classification (NCBI taxonomy): domain Eukaryota; kingdom Viridiplantae; phylum Streptophyta; class Magnoliopsida; order Arecales; family Arecaceae; genus Elaeis; species Elaeis guineensis. The sequence goes on along the minus strand of NC_026000.2, from coordinate 32,548,109 downwards.
AAAGAGAATCAACCCTAACCAGCTCATCAAATGGGCTGCATACATCAGTATGCAACAGAATATATCAGAACAAGTATATTAGTGGTCCTCATCCCATATCCTACATTGGGTGGTTTGGCCATCTATCCTTGAAGGTAGAATCCATAAATCGAAAATGACTAGAGAGTTAATGAGCCTAGGGGCTCATATCTTTCTAATTTATTTATTCTGTCCTCTCTAATATGGTCAAGCATGAGGTGCCATATATATTTTGGATCTATCTCATATTTGGATCTCTCAGATCCTACAGCACTCACTATTTGCTCATACCTTCTGAAGATATATCCTTTATTCTTTTCTCTAGATTCTCCAGGTGTACAGAAATCCTTCTCCTTAAACTCTTCAAGGTTCCATCGATAGTCACCAACTCAAGCAAGGTGCAATCGATTTTATTCATGTGGTAGTTTACTATAAACTATCCATATGAACTAGTAAGAAATTATAGGATCAAATCCATTAATGATTCCTTGTGTATGGACATATTGAGCTTCTCAAGCTCATCAGGTCCTTAATCATTGTCAAACAATGATGATAAACTAATTGCCTTGTGGTCAATATCAGATGGTTTGATGATATAGGGATATCCTAATTAGCTCAACTTCTCAGAAGTTAAAATCATTTTAGATTTCAGAGCTAGTCTTTATAACTTGATTGGTTAGTCAATTGGTTCTAAGTTTGTGAGGCTTGAAAGTTGATTTTTAATTCTATCATAGAGTAGAGATTCTAGTTAAAAATTTATACTTGATCTTACATTTGTTCTAGAGATTTTTAAAATAAATGTGCTCCCATTAATTTTTCGGATTCCAACACTCCTCTGGTTGGGAATTGAAAATCTCTTTGTGAGTTAGAATTTCTAGTAGATACTGCGGTCCTACCAATTACCACACTACCTCACCTAACAAATCTTGATGAATGTGTCAACCAATGAGTGGACAACTCTTGTCCAATGCTTCTTAAGCAAATTATAGCAAACTTGGGCTCTAAGTCCTAAGACCTCATCTGACAGATTTTGATATCATTTTTTAGTTAAGTCAGACCCACTATTAAGCGTGAGTGAAGCCATCATTAGATTCTCACCTGATAGATCTTGGGTCCAACCCCATCTCCACCCTGCATATAGAATGGTTGCTTCACATCTAATGCAACTGACCACTGTATCCAACTGAGAACAATCAATATCGAAGAGGGCACGGCACTCTACAATGGTGGAAAACCCCTTGACTTAATATTATTGAGAATATTTTAATTTAGATCTCTTTAATCCTCTAATTATTAATTTATATCTCATGTAAATCCATAATTATAATAGATCCAATCCTAATTAGCCATAACTATTATAACTAACCCTAAGGGCATGGGCTAGCTCGAATCACCAAGCAACCACATCAAGACTAATCAACCAAATTGACTAGGTAAGATAAGATCAATGGGGGTATCCTCGTTGCTTTTCTTAGACACCAATAAATTGATCAGATCAACGAATGTAACTAATTAAATAACCACCTTCCTTTAAACCACTTTTCTTAAACATCAATAGGTCAATCAATTTTGAATAGGTTAGCTTGTGTAACTCAGGCTCGAGCCATTGAGCCAAATCAGGTCTTTGAGTTAATCGATCTAATATGAGATAGTTAATCGATATGACCAATCTATAACTATTGGATTGATCTTGAGCACTTTTGACCTAATCCTAATCAACTCTTGATCGAATTGGATCAATCGCTTATCTTGATTGAGCCCTATTATATACAAATCGATTACTCAAAAATAATCAAATTACTAGACCTAATTGAACTATCCAAATCCAAACCCTCATATTTTATGCTTAAGATTAAGATCTTAAATTCTCAATTTCAGATCCTTAACTAATTGCATTATAAATATAAGATAGTTTAGATGTCGAAACTACTTTCATATCTAAACATTTAATTATGTATCTCATATATGAATCAAGGGTTTTAAATTAAAGAATTTCATCTCACATCATCTTAGGACAACCATTCAGCATAATTTTCATTATACCAGGACAACCTTATGTCAGGATGATTTCTAATTTAATTTATTAAATCTAAATATCTGATTTTCACATCTTAATAACATGCATGTGAAATAAATATTTGACTCTGATACCACTTGAAGGAAGTCTAACTTTCAAGACATGCATGCAGAGATCAGAATATGTAGAGTTTTAATTTTTAAAAATCATAAATACAGCAAAAATAAAATTGACCTAGATTTAAAATTATTTTAAATCTAACATACATAAAATATAGATTTAATCTACACATACCAGAAATATTCACATGCTAATATTAAGATGCTGAAAAATAAAAAATTAAATTTAGAACTTTATCTTTGTGTAGGTAGATCTTCACCATGATCTGATGGTTCGTGATAATCTGATGAGATTTTTATAGAGCCGCACACATGTCTGACTTTTATGAATATCCATTAAAACTGATCTAATAAGGACTTGATCTCATCGGAGTGCTAGCTCTCTTGCAGAGATCACTTCCTGAATTATCAAATTGGGTTGATCTTTTGATCCTCTTCTCAAAAAAATCAATAAGATCAATAAAAGGATGATGAAATCAAATCACATTTGATTTTTATTTTCACTTTTCTCTTCTCAAGAGAAAATTCAAGATCTATAGAAGAAGACAAGAGATCAAATCTCTGTCTTCTTCCTTTCTTATCAAACTCTTGGACTAAATCTAAGAAAGATAGAGGAGAACCTTTTGTGTCCATCTCATGGACTAAGAAGGAAAGAAAAAATCAGATCAAATCTGATTTTAATCATGTCCAATTCTTGGACATCTTGGAGAGAAGAGGGAGAATTTGTGTCCATCTCATGGACCAATAAGAAAAAAAAATCAAATCAAATATGATTTTATTCGTATCCAACTCTTAGACATCATTTCAGAGAAAGGAAGAGGGAGACATTTCCAACTTTTGGATAAAGAAAGAGGAAAGAGGTTACCTCCAACAGCCAACAACTTGGTTGTCATAAAGAAAAGATAGGAAGAAGGAGAGGTAGCACACATAATTTTCTTTCATAGAAAATTCTTTACACATGCATGCTTTAACATCCCTCCTCTCTCTATCTTCTCATGCCAACCAGCCCCTCAGGACCATTTTTTTTATCTCATCTAGTTGTTAGGTGTCCCACATATCTCCTATTTAGATTCAAAGAGCTTAGGGTGTTGGAAATTGTGTTCTAAAATCAATTGTGTGACGATTAAGTTTCTTTTTTTATATGAGTTATTGATAAATAAATAAAAGTTATTCTGACATTTCTTCATCATAAAAGTTTTATCTTCTTTATAGAACTATGTTAGTAAATGATAAAGAGAAAATTTATTGTATATTTCTTAAATAAGTTTGCAACCAAATGATATGCCATTATAGGACGATGATATTTATCGAGTAGAGGTCGTTGTATGCCATATGGGTTGGTTGTCCTCTTAACCAAAGAGTGAGGTGACACTGGTATGGCATACAGATGAGATGTAGGAGAGCACATCGTCACTGAACAAGTGACTCACCTGCTGAGCATTCTGCTGTCAAGAATTGCTCACAAAGCATATGGACATAAGTATCCCTCAGACCTGAGATCACTATAGTAACTTGCAAGCAACTCACTGTGCTTTGATGCTGGACTATCTGGATTTTTAATACAGTAACGAAAAGCTACTAGGTACAATCGAGTACTTGCGAAGTCTGTGTGGATCAAGATGAGATTGACCCCTTTGAATTATAGGAGTTGATGTATCACTATATTTCAATTTAGTAAAATCTTGACCAACGTAATCCATGAGATAGATTTGAAAGGTTGAAATACAATATGGATGGAACACTCTCGGTTGACAGTTAACCTGAGATCATCCTAGAGCATTCAAGGTTAAAGAGATGAATTACGCGGTAACCATATACATACGTTCTGAAATATTTTTTTATGATAATTTAATCTATCTGGATATCGAAAATCATTGTTAGATGGTATCTTGATTAGTACAGAAATTGGTTCCTGTACTACCGACTTAGTATTTGAACCTATGGAATCACGCACATAAATTAGACACTGTAGGAAAATATTGGCCTATGTTTATGTGTTTAATTTGGAAGTATTTAACTTGATTAAATATATAAGTTAATTTGATTGAGAATTAAGTTATGGGTTAAACAGGATTGAAGAGTTGACTGTATCTAGCTACATGAGGTTCAGATTCAATCTCAGGGATGAACAGTTTCTGATCTATGATCCATGAAGCATATGAGAGATTTGATTTAAGTACTAATTAATTTCATATTAGATCTGAATTAATTAGACTTAATTGGGCTCAAAATCTAAGTTAGACTTGATACAAAAGTTTTAAAGAGTTTGAGATTGACACTTTTTCGAAATTATTTCGAACCAGCTTCGAATTAGATTCGAATCGGACCCTTATTGGATGAGATATGAGGAATCCTATTTGTACTAAAATTTTTCCCTCCCTTAGGCTGACCAACACCTAGAAAGGTGCTAGTTGTGGGCATCCCATATGGGTGTGGGAATGGGGGCATTGTGGGCACCTTATGTGGTTCCAATTCTATCTCATGTAGAAGTCCTTTCATGAATATTGAACTGATTCAAGGCATATTTGAATTAGGAGTCCTATACTAAATGGGTCATGGGAATTATCTATAAATAGAGAGGATCTCTACCTATGGATGCATAAGTAATAGCAAACAAATCAGATTGAGAGAAGTGAGAAAGGCGTGAGAAGAGAGAAGCCCTTCCTTCTCCCTTGGCGTCTCCCTTATGGCCGCCCCTTTATCCTTGCCGTGGGATCCATCTTGGGCATCCTCCTTGCTGGTGTGTGGTATCACACCAGCACCTCTCCTTTCTCATTTGGTTGGGTTGTAAAGGTGATTTGATCAGAGTTCATCCCACTTTTCTGCGTTGTCTGGCGTGCATGCGAAGTAGAGGATCTGTACTTTCAAACCTCTGCAAAAGTTGATTCTAGATTTTTAAAGATTTGATCTCCTATTCTACTACTATCTATATAAAAATTTGATTCTCATTTATGTAGACTTGTAAAAAATTTTTGATGCAACCTGGGCTATCCGAAGAAAAATAGTTTTACTTCCTTTCAATTGGTATCAGAGTAGGCCTTTGATTCATGCATGTATAACTATTTTTTTTGAATTATTTATATATTATATGTAATTAAAATTTTATGTTAGATATTAAATCTAATTTAAATCTATTTAAATAAAATTTTTGATTTAATTTTGATTGGATTAGATGATCCTAATCAGTGGTTGATTATGATTGTTATAAGTTTGTTATAATAGAATTGTTGCTGTTGCTGAATCTTTTATGGAATAACAATATAAACTAAAATTTATTTTAAATTTATTTTAATAAAATTTTAATATTATTATTTTTATTAAAAAGTGAGACTTATTTCAGATTTAAATTAGATCTATTTTGATGGATATTTAGATCTAAACTCTAGCAAAATTCAGCACTACACCAAAATAGATTTAACCAAAAATTTAAACCTTATGCATTCATGTTTGCATCTAATTAATTTTTTATATGATATCAAATCTGAAATTAATATTTTATAATCAATATAAGATGTCTTTCAATTCTGATATGATGTATATGATACATCAAATCTAATTAGATTAGATGAAGAACATAATTGATAAGATCAAGGATATATTCATGACATAAATTATTTTATCAAAAATTATATATTGATATGATTGCATATGAAATTAGATTTCAGATCTTAGTAGTCTAGTACTCGAATTGATAAGATCATCAGACCATCCGATCATAAGAGATCGTAGAGATTAATCTCTCTTTTGCTTATTCGATGGGTTCTCTTTTGACATGTAGGGGTGTCATTGTGATCCGATTTTATAAAGAAGAAAAGTGAACCAATTTTTATAAATTATTTTAATCATAAATATGTTTAAATTATATCTAAAGTAATTTATGATTCATTGCAATAAGATAAATTTAGATATAAAATTATTTTAAGATTTGAACAGTATGTTATATAAGATGTAATCGGTATTGATCTAAAAAGTTGTCATGATGTATGAGATGTATGTATGAAGTTTAGATTATATCTATACATATTTAATTGTTAAACATATCATAAAAATTTATTTTTATGAATTAAAATATATAGTATGCTTCACCTAAAATTCTGATAGAATAATTTTACAGACTGAAACACACGTTTCACACACTTAATTTTGAATTAAATTTGAATAATCTAGATTTGAGAATTGAAGATCATTAAGACACCACATAAATTGATGGGCAAAGAGTTAGCATGAATCAGGTCCTTCTAATGGATTAGACCTAGGGTTAGAAACACATATGGATGAAATAGAAAAATTAATTAAATATAATCAAGTGTTGAATTAGATTAGGTCAGAATTTCTTTAAATCAATCTCAATAGTTGAAGTTTGATCAAGTCTATATTTTTGACCTAATAAATAGACCATGATCATAGCTCCGTGGTTGAGCTCGAATCTTCTAGTGAATCAAATCGAAGCTAATTAATCAGTTGGTGTTTAAGGTAAGTTTGGTAGATTCAATCAAGTAGTTTTTAATTAAGAGCTACTGACCTAGATGCGTCTACGGTGAGTTAATGGCACATTCCTCCCACTGATCTTACTTACCCGACCGACATGGTAGATTATATTTTGATTAGATCACTAGTCGATTCGAGCATACCCATGCCATCAAAGTTAATCAGTATGACTGATTTAGGTGTCTTTAGATTAGCTTGTGTCTAATCCTCTACATGACTTGGTGAAGTCAGTGGGAGGATTTACAACTTGCAGATCAACTTCTTCTCTTATTCTTAAGTCAATGAAATCAAAATTTCTAAATTATTAGGTCCATAAAATGATACAGTTATGGGATAACTTGTTCATAGCCTCTCACTAAGATGTATGATAATGAATTCAATATTTCAAATAGACGTTGGAGGCACCACATGCCCGGTATCTATTACGTATTAAAATTATCATCCATCATATGACTATCATGATGTACCTTCAGATCAATGCTCAGGTTGGTCGAGCCACACCCGGGCCTAGACATCTATTTGTTGGATGCACTTGGGGTTGTCATGTTAATGGTTGGACCAAATTAAAATTTTCAGTGGAGGTGCCACATGCCTGCTGAAGGGATGTCTGGGGCAAAATCTGATTGCTAGAAGTTATTTAGAGAAATAATTGGTTATGAACCTATCCATGGATACACTAGGATTGGCCAAGCCACACTCGAGCCTGAATGCAGTCTGTGCGGATTCTAGTATCCACTAAGAAATTAATGTAATTCCTCAAGTTGAAGGTAGAGGCTACCAATTCGTTAAAATAGTATGAGAATCTTTAGACTAAAGTCCATACCTTTGGGATTAAAAATAATTCATATATTAATAAGCTTATATTTTTCTTTTAGTTATGGCCAACACACTATCCCTCCATACGCTATTAGACAGCAACAAGCTCACTAAAGCCAACTTCGATAGCTGGTATCGAAAGTTGAAGATCATCTTGGAGCATGAGAGGATTTTGTACATCCTTACGGATAAGGCACCTGAAGAACCTACTACCAACACTCCTCATACTATGAGAGATACTTATGTGAAGTGGCTCAATGACTGAATGATTGTACATTATGTGATGAGGGCAGCTATGAACGACGAACTTAGCCGTAAGTTTGAAAATGCACAGCCTGAGAAAATCATTCAAATGTTGAATGAGTCCTTCGGTACCTCTGAGGATGCAGAGAGACACAAAACCTTCTGTGCCATGTTCAATACCTATATGCAAGAGGAGACTTCAGTCATCGATCATGTATTGTACATGATTAAGCATATTGAATGTCTGAGCAAACTTGACTTTTCGTTGCATGAACAGTTAGGTAAGGATGCTATCCTCAATTCACTATCGAAATCCTACCTACCTTTCTCAGTCATTACAGAATGACGAAGCCTATAGTGAACTATCATGGTTTGCTAGAATTACTGTAGACTTTTGAAAAGGATCACCAGCTCCAGAAGGAGCCTATGAATTTAGTGGAAGGATCATCCATGGGTCATCGATCATCTAGAAGAGGAAAGAAGAAGAAGGTGCAAAAATCTCATACCGCCAATTCTAAGTAGAGCAAAATATCAAAAGTTGATAAGAGCTAGGCAAAGTGCTTCTTCTGTAAGAAGCTGGATCATTAAAAGAGGAATTATCCTGCTTATATAGCCACCCTTGATCCAAACAGACCTAAGAACAAGAGAAAGAAGCAAACGGTTGCTTCACAAGGTACTTATATGATAACACCTTGTAATTTCTCTATTTGTGATACTACCACCTGGATATTGGATACCAGAAGTTCGATTAATATATACAATTCATTGCAGAGGCTACAGGTATGTAGAAAATTTTGAGAGGGTGAGCGATTCCTTAACATTGGAGATGGAAGTCTTGTTTCAGTTCTGACCTTGAAAACTTTGCAGCTTGTCTTCGAGTCTAGTAATGTCATATTAGATGATTATCATTATTATCCCTTTTTTTTTATGAATGTCATTTCTGTAGGTCTTTTGGCCAAACTTGGTTTCAAGTTTATAATAAAGGATGATTTTTGTATCATTATAAATGATACTACAATCATGCATGGACAATTAAAACATGGTATATACATAATATCACAGTCTGTTGGTGTAATATACACTGCAAGTAAATATCCTAAATTAGATAATGTCAGTGAATCCTATCTTTGGCATTATAGGCTTGATCATGTAAACAAGAATAGGATTGACAGGTTGATCAAGAAATTTGTCCATCAGATAGATGATTATGAATTATTGCCAACCTGTGAGTCCAGTCTACTTAATAAGATGACTAAGTTATCTTTTAAGAAAAAAAGTGAAAGAGCCTACGATGTTCTAGGTCTAATACATACTGATGTATGTAAACCTATGAACATAAGTGTCAGAAGAAGATACTATCACTTCATTACCTTTACAGACGACCTATCGAGGTATGGATATGTCTATCTTATGAAGTACAAGTCAGAATCATTTGAAATATTCAAACTATTTCATATTGAAGTAAAGAAACAAACTAAAAAGAGTATTAAGATCCTTCGGTCAGACTGAGAAGGTGAATACCTTACTAGTGACTTTTTAACATATCTAGAAGAGAATGAAATTCTCTCATAGTGGACCCCTCCTGGAACACCACAACATAATAGGGTGTTTGAAAGGAGGAATCGAACCTTATTGGATATGGTCCGATCTATGATGGGCTTTGCGAGTCTGCTAATATCTTTTTGGAGATATGTTCTAAAAATTACCTGCTACATTTTGAATAAGATATCGAGCAAGTCTGTCAATAAAACTCCATATGAGATATGGACTAGACATAAGCTGGTGCTCTCACACCTTAGGATCTGGGGGTGTCCAACTTATATCAAGCATTTAAATACAGATAAGCTTGGACCTAAGTCCGATAAATGCTTGTTCATAGAGTATCGAAAGAAAATTAAAGGATACTACTTCTACCTCGCTGCAGAGCAAAAGATGTTTGTCAGCAATAGGGGGTCTTTTTGGAAAAGGAGTTTCTTAGTGAAGGAGCTAATGCCTGTAAAATTAAACTTGATGAAGTTTAAAAGGTGGAAGGATCGATACATATAGAATTGGATTTGATTGGAGAATCAAATTTAGAGCCAGTAGAGGCATCATTAAGGAGATCCGATAGAGTACCACGTTAGTTGGACAGATACTACAGTTTTTTGGTCCAAGATGGTGATCCCATTGAACTTGATGATAATGATGAGAATCCGATCACCTATATGGAGGCCATGCAAAGGTCAAACTCTCAGAAATGGCTTGAAGCCATGAAGTCTGAGATGAAATTCATGGAGATTAATGGTGTATGGACACTAATTGATCCACCTAAAGGGATAAAACTCATAGGGTGTAAATAAATTTTCAAGAGAAAAAAAAGAGCAGACGGGATGGTAAAGACTTTTAAAGCCCATCTAGTTGTCAAGGGTTACCGTCAGCATTATGGCATTGGCTATGATAAGACGTTCTCTTCTGTGGCAATGTTCAAGTCCATCCAGATTATGCTTGCTCTCGCTGTATTCTTAGATTATGAAATCTGACAAATGGATGTCAAAATCACTTTCTTTAATGGGGAGCTGGAAGAAGAGCTGTATATGATACAGCCTGAAGAGTTTACATCCACAGATGAGTTGAAAGTGTGCAAGCTGAATAGGTCTATTTATGGACTTAAGTAGGCATCTAAGAGTTGAAATATACATTTCGATAAGGTGATCAAAATGTATGGCTTCGTTAGGAACAGAGAAGAGCCTTGTGTCTATATGTGGGCTATCGATTCTGTAGTCATCTTTTTTGTACTGTATGTGGATGACATACGGTTACTAAGAAATGACATCCCAAATTTGCAAAGTGTGAAGCTGTGATTATTATCATAGTTCTCTATAAAAGACTTAGGAGAAGCATCCTACATCCTAAAGATGAAGATCTATAGGGATAGATCTAGTAGGTTGCTTGGATTGTCTCAATCCACATACATTAATACCATGTTGAAGTGGTTCAACATAGATAATTTCAAGAAAGACTATCTTCCGATAGATCAAGAAATTACTCTTTTCAAGAAAGATTGTCCGATAACTCCTGAGGAGAGAGAGCATATGAGTAGAATACCATATGCTTTAACAGTGAGATCTATCATGTACGCTATGACGTGTACGAGATCAGATGTGGCCTATTCACTAGGGATAGTTAGTAGGTATCAGTCTGATCCAGATAAAAAATATTGAAAGATTGCAAAAGTAATTACTAAGTATTTGAGAAATACTAAAGATCAATGGCTTATCTATGAAGATACTGACCTAAAATTTGTGAGATATACTGATTTCAGCTTTCAGTCAGATTGTGATGACAACAGAAGCATGTCGGGCTATGCATTTATCTTGAATGGAGGAGCTGTTTGCTGGAAGAGTTTCAAGCAACATACTATGGCCGATTCTGTATGCGAAGTAGAATATAATGCTGCATCAGATGCTGCAGTATATTCTGCACTGCTATCACCTGATATGAGAGATCGTCAATCGAGATGACATCGAGCTTCAAAAGATCGATGGAAAAAAGAACCTAGCTGACCCCTTCACTCAAGCTCTCGGGATCAAAGAATTTGATGACTTCAAATGGAAGATGGGTATAAGATACCATCCCGATTGGCTTTAGTCCAAGTGGATGTTATTGAAAATTATGTCCTAAAATCAATCATATGACGATTGAGTTTCTCTTTGTATATGAGTTATTGATAAATGAATAAAAATTATTCTGATATTTTTTCATCACAAAAGTTACATCTTCCTTATAGAACTCTTGCGTTGTGATAAAGTCCTTAGAACTATGTTAGTGAACGATAAAAAGAAGATTTATCGTATAGTTCTTAAATAAGTTTGTGATCAAATGATACGTCATTACAAGATAATGACGTTTATCGAGTGAAGATCGTTGTGTGCCATATGGATTGATTATCCTTTTAACTAAAGAGTGTGGTGACACTAGTATGGCATATAGATGAGATGTAGGAGTACATCGTCACTAAATAAATGACTCACCTGCTGAGCATTCTGCTGTCAAGAGCTGCTCATGAAGTATTTGGACATAAGTGTCCCTCAGATCTGAGATCACCGTAGTGACTTGCAAGCAACTCACTAAGCTTTGGTACCGGACTATCTAGATTTCTAATACAGTGACGGAAAGCTATTGGGTACAGTCAAGTAGTTGCAAAATCTGTGTGTGGATCAAGATGAGATTGACCCCTCTAGATTATAGGAGTTGATATATCACTGTATTTCAATTTAGTAAAGCCTCGGCCAAGATAATCCATGAGATGGATTTGAAAGGTTGAAAGACAATGTGGATGGAACACTCTCGATTGATAGTTAACCTGAGATCATCCTAGAGCATTCAAAGTCAAAGGGATAAATTATGCGGTAACCATATGCATAGGTTCTGTAATATTCTTTTACGATAATTCAACCTATCTGATATCGAAAATCATTGCTAGATGGTATCTCGATTAGTACAAGAATTGGTTTTTATGCTACCGACTTAGTGTTTGAACCTATGAAATCACATACACAAGTCAGACACTATAGAAAAGTATTGGCCTATGTTTATGCATCCAATTTGAAAGTACTTGACTTGATTGAACATATAAGCTAACTTGATTGAGAATTAAATTATGGGTCAAATGAGATTGAAGAGTTGACTATGTCTAGCTAGCACTATACATGAGATTCAGGTTCAATCCCAGAGAGGAACAATTTCTGATCTATGATCCATGAAGCATATGAGAGACTGAATTTAAGTGCTGATTAATTTTAGATTAGATTTAAATTAATTAAACTTAATTGAGCTCAAAATCTAAGTTAGACTTGGTACAAAAGTCCTAAAGAGTTTGAGATTGACAGCCTTTCGAAATTATTTCGAACCAGCTTCAAATTGGATTCGAATCGGACCCTTATTGGATAAGATATGAGGAATCCTACTTGCACTGGGATTCTCCCCTCCCTTAGGCCGACAAGGTGCTAGTTGTGAGCATCCCATATGGGTGTGGGAATGGGTGCATTGTGAGTGCCTTGTGTGGTTCCAATTCTATCTCATGTAAGAGTCTTTCTTTCATGAGTATTGGACTGATTCAAAGCATGTTCGAATTAAGAGTCCTATACTTAATAGATTATGAGAATCATCTATAAATTGAGAAGATCTCTACCTATGGATGCATAAGCAATAGCAAACAAATCAGATTGAGAGAAGAGAGAAAGAGAGAGAAAGGCATGAGAAGAGAGAAGCCCTTCCTTCTCCCTTGGCATCTCCCTTGTGACCACCCCTTTCTCCTTGCCATGGGATCCAACTTGGGCATCCTCCTTACTGGTGTAAGGCATCACACCAGTATCTCTCCTCTCTCATTTGGTTGGGTTGCAAAAGTGATTTGATCATAGTTCATCCCGCTTTCCTGTATTATCTGACGTGCATGCGAAGTAGAAGATCTGTACTTCCAGGCCTCTGTGAAGGTTGATTCTAGATTTTTAGAAATTTGATCTCCTATTCCACTACTATCCAGGTAAAGATTTGATCCTCATTCATGTAGATTTATAGAAAATTTTTTATGCAACCTAAACTATTCGAAGAGAAACAGTTTTTCTTCCCTTGATAGGGTTTGTCAGATGTTAGATAGAGATAGAGTTCAAGTAGAAAAAGACTCTCTCCCCATGTTGCCACCCCACCCTTTGATCTCTCCCTATCTCCACACCACGAGCTCATGCCCCAACTTATTTTTAACATGAAAACACCTTTGGGCATCCCATGTTTCATAGGTTGAGGTGTTGGGGCTGATGTGGGCTCCCTTTTAAATGCGGTCTCCTTGTTTGATTTGGTCAAGGTCAAGTTCAATTTAGATTTGAATTTCATCAAGTCCAATCCCATTGAACTAATAAAATCCAATCCAAGTTAAATTAAAATCTGATTTAATCAAAATTAACTCTGATTTAAGTTGACTAAGATCTTATCCAAATTAAACATGGCAATAGATTAGGTCAAACCTAATCTAGATAGATTTGGGTCAAGTGTTCATTAGATCTAATCTTATTAGACTTAGGAAACCTGATTTGAGTCAAACTCAAACCAAAACTAATCAAATTAAATCTGATTTAATTTGATTAGGATCCAATCTTAATATTCGATCCAATCAAATAATATGCAATAATTATAATTTAGTCTTCCTATAACTTGCTAACTCTTAGCAAGTCCTCAATATAACTTTTATATTTTAATCCAATCATTAATCAAATTGATAATTGAGACCATTTATAATTTATGATTCAAAATTATGATTTGACAGTATGATTGGTCAGGATCTCTTTTATGTGTGACTCCATAGGTTCTATTCTGTCTGATTGTAAGAAATATTTAAATCTCCATCAAAATATCATTCAAACTCCTTTCAATGGATTGAAACGATTCCAACTCACCAAGCAAGAATTATTGATCATCAAAATAATTCTCATTGATCCCACAATCTACCAATGATGCTTAGCAGCATGTAGTGGCAACCCAACAGAATAAAAAGATGAACCTCTAGGCATAGTTACCATGTGATTCAGTTCTTCTATCATGAGCCTCGATAAGACAGAGGTGATGAAAAACTCATCAAATTCCATCATCTGTCATATTAAGATTTATTCAACTTGAGTTTATTTGTGAAATCTGATGAAAACTCTTTTCCACCATTTATACTACTCTGGTCAAGATCTTCCAAACTCAATTTCATAAATCACATAGGACTACTCCTTTCCTATTAAGGTCAATAAATCCCATCTTGGTGTTAGATGTATATCCTAGAAGCTAATACGACTGACATACTATAATAAATTTAGGATATAATTTTATACTTAAAATATTGATTTGATCAATAGAAGAATAAGTTTAATTTTTATTCAAGAGTGATATGTCTTTGAATCATCTATAGAATTAATACTTCAATATATATTCTTAAAGTATTAAAAATTAAAAGCATGTATATAATTCTTAAATGCTCCCAATCATAGTATCATCATGAGGATGGTGATCGATCCAGATAGATCGACGTATAGATTGTTTCTTTCAAGGTAGATGAGTCTTTGGTCTATAGTGTAGAGACACTGAGCGATGAGTGCGGATAGTTATTAGAGAATAACTAGTACTGAGCGTGACTATATTAGAAATTACTTGAATTTTTACTCAATCATCAGTGATCATCTCAATGCTGTAATTGTGTGAATGATCTTTTGACCTATGATGGTATGATTGCTTGCAGTGTGGCTACTGAAGTTTGACTGACACATAAACATGATCTCGATGAATCTTTATAGTGGATGTTGGAGACAGCTGATCCACTATAGTAGTAAGATGTGCATCTAGATAGAATCTATCAATCTTAATAGAGAAGCATAATCCTATAAGATTTGAGAGGCTAAGTTTGAGAGTCTGTGGCCACAGCAGTGTGATTGATAGAAAAATTTTTTTATGTGGATCATAATTAGACTTAAGTTAATCGAATCTATCATATGACTGATGATGAGGTTTGATGATTTATCCATGACCTGTCATCTAGTCAAAACTCATGATAGAGGGACTGAATCATATATTAACTATACCTTGAGGTTCTTTTTTGGTTCTACTGGGTTGCAACTATATACTGCTAGGTGTCACTGGTGGATTGTGTGAGCTCACTAAGATTGCTCAGAATCAAAAATTCTTGATGAGTAAGAATAGAATTATTTTGACCCATTGAAAAGAGTTTCAATGATATAATGATAAAAATCAAGATAAATCTCACTACTCGATAGAATTAAACCTATAGGGTCATACAACAAAAAAATTAGATCTGAAATAAATAATTTAACTTATAAAGTCTCAATTGGATTTAGAAAAATTCTATTGGGTTCAGGATAACCTTGCTAGCACATGGTTGAACCCAATTTCTTCTTTACATTTGAATTACTTATTTTGATAAGATTAATTTGAGTTAATTACCTACTAATAATCTTAATGAATTAGATTCATTGGGCTTCAATTATTGGGTCCCTAGAGTTTTAGATCATATGCATTAAGGGTTCAAATTCTTAATCAATTTTTTTGATTGTTTGCATGGGGCGCTACTTGATTTGATCAAGTTGGACATGTCCACATGATATAGGACATGTGGGACCAGCATGGGGCATCCCCTAAGCTCCATGTGGCGTGTGAAAAAGTAGGTGAAAAGACTCCAATAGTTAGCGCCTAGTGAATCTCCTAAAGAGAGTCAAATATATAAAGCTATAAGGATTCTTAATGCAAGTAGAACTTGTATTAAGAGGCTGTTTGGTTTTGAATAGGATTCAAACCTTTTATCTATTTAAAGAGATATTTTCTAAGGGTCTTAAAAACTAATTTCCAGCAGCCCCATGCCTCTCATAAAGTCCCCACGCCTCTCCCTCTCTTCTCCCTTCAAGTTCCAACACCTAAAGGGTTGGGCATCCTCCATCTCCATACCCAAGAGGAGCTCGGGCGTCCCACTTGGTAGTAGATTTTCAAACCTTGGTTGCTGCATAATCAAAGAAAAGAGAGCAAGAAAAAAAGAGAAAAAAAAGATCAAGGAAAGGATCAAAGAGTTAATCGCGATCTAGACTTCGTTCAAATTCACAGAGTGATTGTTCTTGGAGAAGAAACATCAACACCAAAGAGGACTATTCCAGACTAATCTTGAATAGATACCTATAGAGGCCAGATACTTATGTGGCTAAGAAAGAATATACACTCTTTCAGATCCAGATTCTAAGAAAGAAACTATGAAACAGGTTTGTGATTCGATCACATATTTATATTTCAGCATAAAATTCAGCATGTGTTCAATTTTAATATATGAAATAGATCTTTGTATTCTATATTTTATGCATGTATGATTTAAATTTTAAAAAAAAATTAATTTTTTATTCTACTACATTATTAAAAAATTTTAAAATACACATGCATGCCCCTATACAAAATTCCAACAGCGGTATCAAAGCCATGGGTTTCATATGCATTAAATTGACATACATATTTTTGAAAAGAATTTTAAAATCTATTTTTTTAAAAAAATATGAGATGTATAGATGATTACTTTGAATCTAAAATTTATTTTAGATTTAATTTTTTATTCATATATTAGATATGTGAAGGCATGCATAGATCTGAAATTTATTCTAGATAGGATTCTAGTTCATATATATGTGATACATAGATGCATGCATAAATCTAAAAATTATTTTGACCTAATTTATGATTCATATATGAGATGTATGATTGCATATTTAGATCTAAAAATTAGTTTCAATATGATTCATGATTTGTATATGAGATATATGATATCATGTTATGATCTAAATTTTTTTTAGATCTAAATTTTATATACATATATGAGATATATCCTTGTATATTAAATATAAAAATTAGTTTCATAATTTAAAACTTATCTTTTATATAAAAAATTTAGATCTAAAATTTAGTTTTAGAATCTGAAATTTATGTTTGTGCATAACGATTTTGGTCATGAAAAAATCAAAAATTAGGTCATGTAATTGATTGCATCTGGGATTTTTTATTTGAATATAATGGGTCTAATTTGATTAAGTAATTGATCAAATCAAGTCAAGTATTGATTAGGATTAGGTCAATTAAGTTTAAGATCATACAATTATTGTTGATCAAATTAATTAAATCCTATATGTAGAATTGAATAACCTAAGGACCTAATTTGGCTCGGTGGCTTGAGCCTAATTTGCTTAAGCTAGCATATTTGGACCAATTAACCTATTGGTGTCTAAGGTAAGTAATTGAGAGGTAGTTATTTAATTGGTTCCATTCACTGATCTAGCCAATTTATTGATGTCTAAGAAAAGCAATGGGGGACCCCACCGATCTATACTCACCTGATCAATTTGGAAGATTGAGTCTTGAATAAGGTTGCTTGATGGTTTGGTTTAGCCCATACCAATTAGATCAATCATATGATGACTGATTAGATGAGATCTAAATCTAAATCTCTCCATAAATATTAAGTCCATAGGTCTTCCACAGTTGTAGATGTGCGGGTGTGATACTTGTGTTGATTATTCTCGACTGATCACAGTGGTTCAATTTCACTGAAAATATGCAACCACTCTATTAGCAAAGAGTTGCTCTAGAGTAAGTATGGGGTTAGATCCAATAACTGTTAGGTGAGAGACTCAATGATGGCTTTGCATCTACTTGTGAATAGTGGGTCGGACTTAACTAAGGAGTGTGGTCAATAACTGTTAGGTGAAACCATATAACTTAGAGACCAAGTCACTGCAATATACTTAAAAAAATATTTGGACACAGGATTGTCCATGCATCGGTGTGCATGTTACCAATAATTGTTAGATGAGATACATGGCATCGGTGGGACTACAGCATCTACTAGAAATTCAGTTGTTGCATTAGGATTTTTGTTTCCCACCTGGAGAGCGGAGGGATCTGAAAAATAGTAGGAGTCATTATTTGCTTCTTAAAGTTCCTAGAGCAAATATTAATTTAAAACATAAAAGTATAACTTGAATCTCTACTCTCGTAGTTAAAATATGTCAGCTTCAAACCCTTTAGCTCGCATCCTTGAATCTAATTATTTGACTGGAATCAATTTTAAAGACCAACTTAGAAACCTCAGGATTATCTTGACTTCTGAAAAATTAGGCCATGTACTTAACCAAAAATCTTTAGTATTACCAAACCATCCTACTGCTGAGCAAAGAATAGCATATGAAAAGTAGATAGATGAAAATAGTTGAGTTAAGTGTTATGTCCTAGCTTCCATATCAAATGAGTTATAGAGCCAGTATGAGCATATGCCCACTGTCAGGGCTATGATCACTCACCTACAAGAGTTATATGGTAAGCAGAGCCGCACAACATGCTTCGAAGTATCCAAAAGACTCTTCAATCTGAAGATATACGAAGGGCAGTCAATCCATGAGCACTATATGATAGTGATCAAAGATATTGAGGAGCTTAGGAATCCCGGACTTGATATGCAAAAGAAATTACAAATGGATTTGATCATTCAATCCCTTACAAGTTCATATAGTCAATTTATTAAAAATTTTTATATGAACAAACTTGATGGCACTATATCCAAACTGGTCAACATGTTGGTCACTACTTAAGAAATCTTGAAGAGTTCAAGAGGCACTATTCTCTCTGTGGAGCAGACTTCTTCATCCAAGAGAAAGTCTAGTTGGAAGAAGAAGAGTAAACCCATGAAGAAGAAGAAGAAAGAGAGCAAGCCAAAGAAAGATATTTCGAAGAAGGCTGAAGTAAAGGAAAAGTGTTTCCACCATGATGCTGAATGCTACTAGAGGAGGAACTATCCACTCTACTTGAAGAGTCTGAAGATCAAGAAGGATGATAAACCTTTAGTAGGTATGCTCGTAATTGAATCTAATCTTATAGTTTTTTCCACTTCTAGATGGGTATTGGACTCTGATTCGAGTGCTCATATATGTACTTCGATGCAGAGTCTAATAGAAAATAGAAGATTGAGGAAAGGTGATATGATCTTTTGGTTCGGCAATGGAGCCAAAGTTGCTGTAAAAGTCATTGGTACTTATCCTTTTCGATTATCATTAGGATTTAGATTAGATTTGAAAGACTATTATTTTGTTCTGATAGCTAGTCGAAATTTGATTTCCGTATCTATGCTAGCATAGGATGGTTTTGATTTTAATTTCAATAAAGATTTTTATTTCATTTATTTATGAAATAAATTAGTTGCATGTGGTCTTTTAATTGATAGTCTTTATCATTTTCATATTGATGCGAATGTGAATCTAAACAAGCAAGTAATGAGTGTCGTATGTCAAAAGAGATCCAGAGATGAAATTAACCAAAAGTACTTGTGGCATCACAGACTAAGCCATATTGGAGAGGACAGGATAAACAAACTGAAAAAGAATGAGATCCTTAGCTCTTTTGATTCAGAGTCGTATCTAGCTTATGAATCTTATCATCAAAAAAAATAGCCAAGTTACCCTTTGTGGGATATGAAAAAAGGACCACTGAGTTATCCTGGTTCACACCGATGTGTGTGGGCCATTTGATGTGCAGGTCAGAGATGGTTATATCTACTTCATCATCTTTATCGATGATCTGTCATGGTATGGGTATGTGTATCTAATGAAATATAAGTCTGAAGCTTTTAAAAAGTTTAAAAAATTCAGAAACAAAGTAGAAAAACAAACAGACAAACCGATTAAGGTTCTTCGATCTGATCGAAGAGGTGAATACCTTAGTCAAAAATTTTTAGGATATCTTAAGGACAACGGCATAGTCTCTCAATGAACTCCTCCTGAAATACCTCAGCTCAATGGAGTATCTGAATGAAGGAATAGGATCCTATTAGATATGGTTAGGTCCATGATGAGCTTCACTGATTTACCCTTATATCTTTGGAGACATGCCTTATTAATAGCAATTCACCTATTGAAAAGGGTTCCATCAAATCTACTCCTACCACATCATATGAGATATGGTATTGTAAGAAATCGAGTCTAGGTTATCTTAAGACTTGAGGATGTCCGACCTATGTCAAAAGACAGATGGCTGATAAATTAGAGGATAAATCTGTAATAACTCATTTTATAGGGTATCCAAAAGAATCAATAGGATACTACTTCTATTTTTTATAAGATCACAATGTGATTATGAGTCAAAATACCATAATCTTAGAAAAATAGTTTATCCAGGATGGTGGCAGTGAGAAGTTAGTTGAGCTTGAAGAAAAGGTCTCTGAAGAGCAAAGAGTTATGGATCCTCAGGAACTCATTATTCATGAGCCAATAGTTGATGTTCTCCTACCACCTCATAGATGTAGCAGGATTTTTCGATCTCCTGAAAGGTACATGGGTATGCTTACGGAGAAAATAAAAGAAATATTCTTTATGGGAGATAAGGATCATGGTGATGATCCTAATATCTTTGACGAGGTGATGTCTGACATCGATTTCGAAAAATAGTTAGATGTAATGAAATCAAAAATTGGCTCAATACACTCAAACCAAGTATGGACCTTAGTGGATCCATCCGAGGGTATAGTACCCATTGGGTGTAAATAGATCTTCAAAAAAAAAAAAGGTGCCGATGGTAAGGTAGAGACCTATAAAACTAGGATTGTGGCAAAAAGTTATAGTCAGCGTGAAGGCATTGACTATCAGAAAATCTTCTGTCCGTAGCCATGCTGAAATCTATCTGCACTCTGCTTGCTGTTGCAGCTTATTATGATTATGAAATCTGGTAGATGGATGTGAAAATAACCTTCTTGAATGGATATCTTGCAGAAGATATCTATATGGAGCAGCCTTTGGGTTTCACATCTAGTAATGGTGATCACCGAGTCTGCAAGATGTAAAGGTCCATATACGGATTAAAGCAAGCTTTTCGGAGTTGGAATCTTCATTTTAATGATGCGATCAAACTGTTTAGTTTCATCAAGAATGAAGAGAAACCTTATGTATACAAGAGAGTTAATGAGAGCACAATAACATTCCTCATATTGTACATGGATGATATTCTTCTCATTGAAAATGATATTTTCATGCTGACCTCGATCAAAAGATGGTTATCCAAAAATTTTTTTATGAAAGATCTAGGGGAAGCATCCTATATTCTTGAAATAAAAATCTATAGAGATAGATCTAAAAGGATGCTAGGTCTGTCACAAGAGCTGTATATAGAGAAAGTGCTCAAAAAATTCAACAAGAAAAACTCTAAAAGAGGAATTTACCTTTTAGGCATGGTATTCATCTTTCCAAGATGATGTGTCCGACCATATCTGAGAAAGTTCAGCGTATGACTAGAATTCCTTATGCCTTGACCATAGGAAACCTCATATATGCCATATTGTGTACTCGATCTGATATTATCCTTGTTGTGAGTGTCACTAGCAGGCATCAGTCGAATCTAGGAGAAGAGCACTGGATAGCTGTGAAGAATATCCTTAAGTACTTGAGAAGAATTAAGAATTTGTTCTTGATCTTTGGAGGAGCTTATGAGTTGCGAGTCGAAGGATATACTGATTCAGACTTCAAATCAAATTCTGATGATACAAAGTCTATGTCAGGATATGTGTTCGCATGTAATAGTGGCACAGTCAGCTGGAAAAATTTCAAGCAATCCATCATAGCAGATTCGACCACAGAGGCTGAATATAACACTGCTTCAGATACTGCAAAGGAAGGCTTCTGATTTAAGAAGTTCATCATGGAGCTTGGGGTAATGATATCAGATGCCATATCACTTTATTGCGACAATAATGGATCCATGGCACTTGCTAAGGAGTCGAGATCTCATCAGAAATCAAAGCACATCGAACGATAGTACCATATTATATGTGACTACCTCAAAAAGAAATATATTGAGGTATGAAGAGTAGACTCTGCAAACAATGTGATAGATCTGCTGACAAAATAATTGAGCCAGTCAAAGATAGAAGTCCACCTTGAGAAGATGGAACTTAGATTAATAGCTAATTGACTTTAGTCCAAGTGAAAGATTGTTAGATGTGTTGCCCAGCTATGCAACCCAAGAGGGGGGTGAATTGGGTTTCTAAAAATTTTAAGCCCAACAGATAACTTATGAAGAACAAAACAATGGTTTTAAATCAATATTAATTAACTAAAGCAGTATTGCAAGGATATAATAAAGAAATAAGATAAAGCGATAAAGCACACCACAAACACAAGGATTTATAGTGGTTCGGTGCTAACCTTGCACCTACGTCCACTCCCCAAGATCCCACTTGGGAATTTTAATCCACTATCCTTTGTATTCAACCCGAATACAAAACGTCGGAAACTCCGACACTAGCTATCCCAAGCTAGAATACAGGACGTCGGAAACTCCGACCCTAGCTATCCTAAGCTAGAACACTTGTTTCCCGGGTACAAGCCAACCCAAAACACTCCGATTTCAGGTTCGGATCAACCTTTCCTTGTTTTGGAAATCCTCCAAAAACAAGAGCAAAAACTCACAAAGAGTAAGAATATTTAGAGCACAGATGAATACAATAACAGCTCCTTAAATGAGCAAATATAACAATAAAAGCTTTACTCAAATGAAGAACCCCTTTTTCAGATTTTCTCAAGATGAATGAACGGTTGAACGCTTGAGAAGAGGTTGATTGTTGATTGAAGATCTCTTGAAAGCTTTGAACGATCTCTAGATCAAGGTTGAAACGATAGGCGTGAAGAATTCTCTCCTTGAAAGATCTTTCTTTTCTCTTTCACAATCTCTCTGGTATATTGTGGATCCTCTCTCTTTTTCTCTATGGATATTTCGTTGATCTCAGGCTTTTTCTTGCAAATTTCGGATCCTCTCTTCTGTTCTTCTCTTTTTCCTCTCTTTTCTCTTCACATTTGATTTCACGTTTGATCCGCTATTTAATCTGCAATTTCTTTCATCATTTAAAGCATTTTGTAGCATTAGAAGCAAGAGAAAACAATTTAGGCAGATAAAGAGCCGTTAGAGGATTTTTAGGAAGCATAAATGGCAATTAAAATGGGCAAAAAAATAGCCGTTGCTGACATTTCCCGTCGCAGGGGTCGACTCATGAGTCGACTCATGCTTCAGGAGTCGACTCATGAGTCGACTTCTGTTGCAACAGACCAGAAGATCTGATTTCTGAATTTTTTGGCTCAAATCAGCAGGGGTCGACTCATGAGTCGACTCATGCCTTGTGGGTCGACTCATGAGTCGACTCACAGGTCGTGCCAAGCCAAAAATCCAGCGTGCCATGGGAATTTTTTCGTGCCATTCAGCTCATAGTGCCATGAGTTGACTCATGAGTCGACTCATGCACTTCAAACCTTCATAACTTCAAAAATATTAGTCCAAACACAATGAAATTTTCACCAATAGATTTCAAATCATTTGTTCTACCAAATGATATTATCAAATCAGGATTTTAGCAAAATTATGATTTTGCCCTTGAAGAGCATAAGGACTTTTTCAATTGTTTGTATCCCTTCAATCTGCTTTGTAATCATCAAAATCAATCTAGGAGCAACAATCTCCCCCTTTTTGATGATGACAAAACATATGAACAAAAATATTTATGTTAATGCATTAATTTCAAAAGAATCCATTATGGGTGTATATGCTTGAAAAGAGTATGATTCTTTTGGCATGTAATATAAATGCAAAAATAGTTTGTCCATTTTCTTAAAGATTTGAAAAGGGTATTAGATCATTTTGAGTTCAAGATATTTCAGAGCAAGAGAAGATAAATAACTTTTTCTATGTATCAGAGCAAAAATAATTTTTACAATGATATCAGAAAAGATTTTATAATGTATCAGAGCAAGAAAATTTTTAATGTATCAGAGAAAATTTCATACAGTATCAGAGCAAATGTTATAATATTTTAGAGAAACCTTCACACTGTATCGGATCAAATGTTATCATGTATCAGATCAAGTTGAAAGAAATTGTAGGATGTATCAGAGTAAAATAAATTTCTTATTGATGTCTCAAGGTGAGTAAAATTTCAAAAGCAAGTTTGAATATCAGAGCATATATATAAAAAATACTTATTTGCATTTTACTCATGATTTTGCTTTTGATGGATTAAAGTTCTGTCTGATACCAAATTTCTCTGTCTGATACCAAATTTCGATACCAAAATTTTTCAAAGTTTTGTTTAATCTTTCAATCCTTGTTTTTGTCTAATTTTTCCAATATTTGTTTAATTTCTTCAATATTTGTTTTAATTTAATTTCTCCCCCTTTTTTTCATAATTTAGGGTTTTGCTTTTTGTCTAATTTCAATTTTTGTTTAATTTTAATTTTTGTTTAATTTTAATTTCTCTCCCTTTTTGACATCATCAAACATAGTTAACTCTTTCTTTTCCTTTTCTGAAAATATTCTTTAATTTCTTCCTCTTTAGAGTTTTTCACAGATGTTTGCTCCCCCTTAATATAGCAATTATCAATAGCAAACACAATAAGGAGAAGATGATATTTCAACAGATGTATCGAAGACCAAAATATAATCATTACAAAGAGGTAGAAAGATGATTCCATTAATATCATAATTGTTTCAAAACATAAAATTCAATCAGCTAAATGTCAATACTTGGCCCCAAGGTATAGATCCTAGAACAAGATACTAACTCCTAAGATCTAGATAAGTCAATGATCAGAGTCATCAGATATAGGGTGAGGAGATGATGGATCAGAAGTGCGTCCTCTACCCCGTCTGCCTCTGCCACGAGTGGAGGTGATGGCACGAGCAGGAGAACGAGATGAACTAGGTGGCTGAGAACGCTGAGATACTAGGGCTGATACCATGAGTCTGATAGAATCAAGTACGTTCAGTGCTCTGGAAACAGATTGAAGTAGAGCAGTGAACTGGGTGGTAGCATGCTCACTCGATCCTCTGATCTCTTTCCTCAGTAGCTCATATCCACCTTCTAGTGCTCCTCTGAGCCTTCCAGCCTCTGCAGTGAGGTCTGTGACCTCAATGGTAGACTCCTGTGGCTGGGGATGGGCCAATGCAAGGACTTGCCCCTGCAAGTCAAGAACTCTGCCAGTAAGTCTCCAGACTGTATCCTCAAGCTGCTGTATCCTGACGGACTGATCTGAAATCATCTGAAATATAGTGGAGATGTGGGGAGTAATGGTCTGATCAGAAGAAGTAGCTCCAGGTGCAAAAGAAGTACTACTCCACTGGCTAGACAACAAAGAAGCCACATGCTGAGATATATGCTCGATCTGATCGTCAGCCAGTCTGAACTCTGAATGAGGTGCTCTGCTCTCTGGCTGATACACTGGTGTGGGCATCCTAGTAAACTCAGAAGGGCCAGCCTCAGTATCATGAATGAACTGGGTATCTGGTGAAGCTGCCCTGAAATCATGTACAGGAGAAGATGGACCTTCTTCTTCTACTCTGCCTTCAGTTCTGTCTTCAGCTCTTTCCTCAGCTCTCTCCTCAGCTCTTTCTTCAGAGCCCTTGATCCAACCACCAACAGTCTTTGTAATTCCCATTCGGTGTAGGCTGTGTTGGTTGAAAGTGTCCACATGTGAGAGCTTGGTAGGTGTCTCCCCCTCACAGCTAACTCCAAACCTCCTAAAAACTCTAGTAAGGGCCATACCATAAGGCAAGTGTGCCTTGGATCTGTTCAAAGTTTCTCTCATGGCCTCTATCATAAGTGTAGGGAGGTTTAGGGGGGTCTGAGTGATGATATGAAACATGACACATACATCTCTGCCAGATAGTAAGTCATGTCTACCACTCCTAGGAAAGAATAGTTTTGTCACAATCTGATGCAGGACCCTCATCTCAATGGACAGTAGCTTTGCTTCCAATCTGTTTAAACTTCCTGAAAAATCTTCTCCTAAGATAATTCTGATCCCTTCTTCTTTAATTGGGAGTTCCATATATGAGTATCCTTCACTAGGCAACTGAAGTATCTCTCCCAATATCCTAGAATCCAAACAGATGTCAATCTCCTTTACAGTTGAAGTCACAGACCCGTTTCCATAATTTAGGTTCTGGTAGAACTCTCTGACTAGATCAACATAGGTGACTTCCTTAAGAGAGCAATAAAGTTCCCATCCTTGATTTTTGATCTTGGTAGCAAAAGTAAAGCCTTCTTTTTCAAAGAACCGAAAATCTATATTTTTTCGGTCTCTACTTTTCTATCAGAAAGAAGATTTACACTGGGGTTTATGGAGGGTTGAGAGGGACCTTGAGCAGGTACTGAAACTGGATTGGGAACAGTGGAAGACTGAGCATGCCTTTTCTTTCGGACAATTTTCTCAGGCTCTCGGATTGATTTCCTTCTTTGGGGAAGTTTCATCTTTGGAGCCATATCCAATAAGGTAGCAGACAAGAAGACTTGAATTCAGTGGAGGAGGGATCACAAAAGAGTAAAGAAGAATTTTGGTGGAGAAAAGAAGTAGATTTTGAATGAACGGTGAAGTTCTAGGGCACGTTCCACCCGCGCCTAACACTGCGAGAAAGCACAGAAAAATCCTTTTCAAGGAGGCGATTTTTGGTGGAGAGGAGGAGGGAGAATTGCCTCAGAATTGATCCTTGGATTTGGAGCAAAACAGAAGTTTGGAGAGGACGGCTTTTGGAAGGAAGACGACGAGAAGATGAGTCGTCTCATAAACAAGGTTTCCCGTTTTAAAAACAATGAACCCGATGGAAGTTGGTGGGATTTACAAGTTTGCCATTGAGTCGACTCATGGGGGTCGACTCATGAAGTTCAAAAAATCAGGAAAAATGCAAATAAATTCCAGAAAAATTCAAAATTTTGGGAGAAAGAATTTTGCTCAATGATAAGTTTTTAGAGTGATAAACCTGAGCTTTTGGAACTAGGATAGATGTTGAAAATTGAGCTCTAAGAGTTTTTGACATCTATTCTTTGGAAATTGAGAAATTTCAGATAAATGGATCTAGAATTCCTAGATTTTTCCTAATTTCACAGAATCTTTCCTCACTAAGGGCCTTTGTAAAGATATCAGCTAATTGATTTTCAGTGCAAACATATTCAAGAATTATATTTTTGTTTTGAACATGTTCTCTTATAAAATGATGTCTTATCTCAATATGTTTAGATCTTGAGTGTTGTATTGGATTTTTAGATAGATTTATAGCACTTGTATTATCACATTTTATTGGTGTTTCATTAAGTTTGATTCCAAAATCTTCGAGTTGTTGCTTAATCCACAAGATTTGAGCACAACAACTTCCGGCTGCAATGTATTCGGCCTCAGCCGTAGACAGTGCCACCGAATTTTGTTTCTTGCTAAACCATGAGATTAGGTTAACTCCAAGAAATTGGCAAGTTCCACTTGTGCTTTTTCTATCTAATTTACATCCAGCAAAATCAGCATCAGAATATCCTAACAAATTAATTTGTGAGTCCTTAGAGTACCATAACCCTATAGTTTGTGTACCATTTAAGTATCTAAGGATTCTTTTAACAGCATTCAAATGAGATTCCTTAGGATTAGATTGATATCTTGCACATAAGCAAACACTAAACATGATATCAGGCCTACTTGCAGTTAAATATAATAATGAGCCAATCATACCTCTATAGTATTTTAAGTCTACGCTTTTACCTTCATCATCCTTGTCAAGCTTACATGAGGGACTCATTGGTGTGCCAATTGGTTTGCAGTTCTCCATTCCAAATCTTTTGAGTAGTTCCTTGGTGTACTTGCTTTGGGTGATGGAGATTCCCTCTTTTGATTGTTTGATTTGGAGTCCGAGGAAGATGGTGAGTTCTCCCATCATGCTCATCTCGAACTCTCCCTGCATAAGCTTAGCAAAGTCTTGACAAAGGGATTCATTAGTAGACCCAAAAATTATGTCATCAACATAAATTTGTATAATTAGCATATCATTTTGGTTTCTTTTAATAAATAGAGTTGTATCCACATTGCCTCTTGAGAAACCATTATTTAGTAGAAATTTGCTTAGCCTTTCATACCATGCTCTAGGTGCTTGTTTTAGACCATATAAAGCTTTATTTAATCTAAAGACATGATTGGGAAAAGCATGATTTTCAAATCCAGGGGGTTGTTCTACATATACTTCTTCAGAAATATATCCATTTAAAAATGCACTTTTAACATCCATTTGAAATAGTTTGAATTTCATAAAGCAAGCATAAGCAAGTAGAAGTCTAATGGCTTCTAATCTAGCAACAGGTGCAAAGGTTTCATCAAAATCAATTCCTTCTTCTTGATTATATCCCTTAGCAACCAGTCTTGCTTTATTTCTAATTACATTTCCATGCTCATCTAATTTGTTTCTAAAGACCCATTTTGTGCCAATTATTGAATAATCTTTAGGTCTTTTCACTAAGGTCCAAACATTATTTCTTTCAAATTGACTGAGTTCTTCTTGCATAGCATTAATCCAGTTATGATCATTTTCAGCTTCTTCAAAAGTTTTAGGTTCAAGTTGAGATACAAAAGCACAATGATTAAGTACATCTCTAAGTGAAGAACGTGTTTTTACCCCATGCATAGGATCACCGATAATTAATTCCTTAGGGTGGTTGTGAACATACCTCCATTCCTTGGGTAAGTCATTTGTACCTTGAGGTTGTTCTTGAATTTCTTCACCTTTCTCATTTTGTTCATCTTCTTGATCCTTGTCTTCTGGAGTTGCTGAATCTTTCAGAGTGATCTCCTTCATACCTTCTATTAGTGGATCTGCATCATCAATACCCTCATTCTTCCTTGAAGGAAGATCGTTAGATTCATCAAAGACAATATGTATGGACTCCTCAACTACTAAGGTTCTTTTGTTGAACACTCTAAATGCTTTACTAGTGGAGGAGTAACCTAGAAGGATTGCTTCATCTGATTTTGCATCAAATTTATCAAGTTTTTCTTTGCCACTATTTAATACAAAACATCGGCAACCAAAAACATGAAAATAGGCAATATTTGGTTTTCTTCCTTTCCAAAGTTCATAGGGGGTTTTCTTTAAAAATTGTCTTATTAAAGCACGATTTAAAATGTAACATGCTGTGTTAATAGCTTCTGCCCAAAAATATTTTGGAAGGTTGCTTTCACAGAGCATGGTACGGGCCATTTCTTCTAAGGTTCTATTTTTCCTTTCAACTACCCCATTTTGTTGGGGTGTCCTAGGAGCAGAGAAGTTGTGGCCAATTCCATTTTCATCACAAAAATTTTCAAAGTCATGATTTTCAAATTCTGTTCCATGATCACTTCTAATATTTTGAATTGAAAACCCTTTTTCATTAGTGACTTTTCGATGAAATTTCGTGAAAATTTGAAAAATTTCATTTTTGTGAGCTAAAAAGAAAACCCAAGTAAAACGAGAGTAATCATCAATTATTACAAATCCATATCGTTTTCCTCCTAGACTAGTGGTTTTAGTTGGTCCAAATAAATCCATATGTAAGAGCTCTAAAGGTCTAGAAGTTGAAATAGTATTTTTGGATTTAGTTTGTTTACCTAATTGGCATGCATCACAAATTCTATCCTTTTCAAAATTTAATTTTGGCAAACCGAGAACTAAATCCTTTTTGATTAATTTTGAAAGAGAATGCATGCTAATATGTGCAAGTCTACGATGCCACAGCCAACTAGTCTCATTTATTTTAGCATTTAAGGAAACTAGGCATTGCATGTCTAATTTAGTTAAATCATTCAAGTCTTCCATATAAATATTGCCATGCCTATGTCCTATAAATTTAATGCCATCGTTGATAGGACTAGTCACAATGCAAACAGATGATTCATATATCAAATATATGTAGTTTCAGATCTAAATAAAAATGCATCACATATACATCAAATTTCAGATCTAAAACTAAATTTACACATATCAAATATATATCTAAAAAATAATTAAAATATTTTAAAATTATCTTTTCAAAAATCGATTCACATCAAACTAGGACAACCTTTACAGTATAGGGGATAAACCCTATATCAGGACAACCTTATATCAGTTTGATGTAAATTTTTAATCATTCTAATTTTAGAACATGCTAATTTTTAGATTTAAAAGGATTTGATTTAATTATGAAGATTCAAAAATGACTTTGTTTCCTTTATCACAAAATTGACTGATGCTAAGTAAGTTATGCTTTAAACCTTTAACTAGTAAAACATTCTCAATGTATTTGGAGGGAGTGATACCAATGTTACCTATCCCGATGATCTTTCCTTTGCCATTATCTCCAAAGGTGACCATCCCTCCATCCTTAGCATCAAGCGTGATGAATTGTGATTCATCACCAGTCATGTGTCTTGAGCATCCGCTGTCAAGATACCATTTCCTGTTTCCTTCTTGGGATGCTAGACACACCTGCAAGCACAGATCAAGTTTCTGTCTTAGGTACCCAAGCTTTCTTGGGTCCTTTCAGGTTAGTCAGAATGGTTCCTTTTGGAACCCATATTTTCTTTGTGTTTGCATATTTGTTAATAAGACATGTGTATGATTTATGTCCTATTCTTCCACATTTAAAACAAGTAATATTTGTAGGCTTTTTGCTTGAATAATTTGCATAAATATCCTTCAAAAATTTTTGTTTCTTCAGGGGTTTATAACCAAGTCCAGCCTTATCATATATAGCTTTCTGATTATCAAGGATCATATTTAGCTTGTTTGAACTTAAGGTGAACTTATCTACTATAGATTTCAGTTTGTTAATTTCATCCTTAAAGTTTTGATTTTCTTGAATCAATGTGAATTTTTCAATTGAAAGAATTTCAGCTTGTTTCACTAAGGACTGATTTTCCAATTTCAGCTCTTTGTTTTTCTTCCCTAGTTTCTTTAATTCATCAATTGAATCATAGAAAGCTTCATGCAATTCTTCAAAAGTAAATTCACTAGTGGATTCAGAAGTTACCTCATTTTCATGTGCCATCAGGCACAGATTGGCTTGTTCGGTTGAGGTTTCCTCGTCGGAGCTTGAGTCATCACTCGCACTCTAGGTCGCCATCATTGCCTTCTTTTTGAATTTCTTTGGACCTTTCTTCAATTGAGGACATTCGGATCTGAAATGTCTTGGCTTCTTGCACTCGTAGCATATAGGGGTTTGATCTTTCTCCTTTTCTATGCTTTGATCCCCTTTTGTAAATTTCTTTCTCATCCCCTGTTTCTTTTTTCTTAGAAACTTCTTGAATTTCCGGGTGATGAGAGCCATCTCCTCATCCTGATCTTCATCTTCAGAGTCATCTGTTTCATAATCAGGTGAAGTTGTGGATTTGAGGGCAATGGTTCTTTTCTTTTTGATTTCATCCTCTTGATGTTGCATCATGCTAAGTTCATGAGTCATCAAGGATCCAAGAAGCTCTTCTAGAGGTAGAGTGTTCAAGTCCTTTGCTTCTTGGATGGCAGTCACCTTGGCTTCCCAAGTTCTTGGCAGTGACCTGAGAATCTTCCTTACAAGTTCACTGTTAGTATAAGATTTGCCAAGACTCTTTAAACCATTGATTATATCAGTAAAACGAGTAAACATAGCAGTTATGGACTCATCATGCTCTATTTTGAACAATTCATATTTATGGACAAGCATGTTTATTTTAGACTCTTTTACTTGATTTGTTCCCTCATGGGTGACTTCTAACCTATTCCATATTTCTTTAGCAGATGCACAAGTAGAAATGCGATTAAATTCACTAGCATCTAGTGCACAATAAAGAACATTCATAGCTTTGGCATTTAATTGTGCCAATTTCTTGTCAACCTCATCCCATTCTTTCTCGGGTTTGGTTGACTCCTCACCATCTATAATCTTGATGGGTGTGTGAGGACCATTCACTATGATACTCCACATATCATAGTCGAGTGCTTGTATGAAAATCTTCATCCGAGCTTTCCAATAGGTGTAATTAGACCCATTGAAAAGTGGAGGTCGGTTTGTTGATTGCCCCTCAGCTAGAGAAGTTCCAACATGGGTTTCCATAGATCTTTGGCTCTTTGATTGTTAGATCAAAGAAGGGCTAGAGCACTGGCTCTGATACCACTTGTTGCCCAGCTATGCAACCCAAGAGGGGGGGTGAATTGGGTTTCTAAAAATTTTAAGCCCAACAGATAACTTATGAAGAACAAAACAATGGCTTTAAATCAATATTAATTAACTAAAGCAGTATTGCAAGGATATAATAAAGAAATAAGATAAAGCGATAAAGCACACCACAAACACAAGGATTTATAGTGGTTCGGTGCTAACCTTGCACCTACGTCTACTCCCCAAGATCTCACTTGGGAATTTTAATCCACTATCCTTTGTATTCAACCCGAATACAAAACGTCGGAAACTCCGACACTAGCTATCCCAAGCTAGAATACAGGACGTCGGAAACTCCGACCCTAGCTATCCCAAGCTAGAACACTTGTTTCCCGGGTACAAGCCAACCCAAAACACTCCGATTTCAGGTTCGGATCAACATTTCCTTGTTTTGGAAATCCTCCAAAAATAAGAGCAAAAACTCACAAAGAGTAAGAATATTTAGAGCACAGATGAATACAATAACAGCTCCTTAAATGAGCAAATATAACAATAAAAGCTTTACTCAAATGAAGAACCCCTTTTTCAGATTTTCTCAAGATGAATGAACGGTTGAACGCTTGAGAAGAGGTTGATTGTTGATTGAAGATCTCTTGAAAGCTTTGAACGATCTCTAGATCAAGGTTGAAACGATAGGCGTGAAGAATTCTCTCCTTGAAAGATCTTTCTTTTCTCTTTCACAATCTCTCTGGTATATTGTGGATCCTCTCTCTTTTTCTCTATGGATATTTCGTTGATCTCAGGCTTTTTCTTGCAAATTTCGGATCCTCTCTTCTGTTCTTCTCTTTTTCCTCTCTTTTCTCTTCACATTTGATTTCACGTTTGATCCGCTATTTAATCTGCAATTTCTTTCATCATTTAAAGCATTTTGTAGCATTAGAAGCAAGAGAAAACAATTTAGGCAGATAAAGAGCCGTTAGAGGATTTTTAGGAAGCATAAATGGCAATTAAAATGGGCAAAAAAATAGCCGTTGCTGACATTTCCCGTCGCAGGGGTCGACTCATGAGTCGACTCATGCTTCAGGAGTCGACTCATGAGTCGACTTCTGTTGCAACAGACCAGAAGATCTGATTTCTGAATTTTTCGGCTCAAATCAGCAGGGGTCGACTCATGAGTCGACTCATGCCTTGTGGGTCGACTCATGAGTCGACTCACAGGTCGTGCCAAGCCAAAAATCCAGCGTGCCATGGGAATTTTTTCGTGCCATTCAGCTCATAGTGCCATGAGTTGACTCATGAGTCGACTCATGCACTTCAAACCTTCATAACTTCAAAAATATTAGTCCAAACACAATGAAATTTTCATCAATAGATTTCAAATCATTTGTTCTACCAAATGATATTATCAAATCAGGATTTTAGCAAAATTACGATTTTGCCCTTGAAGAGCATAAGGACTTTTTCAATTGTTTGTATCCCTTCAATCTGCTTTGTAATCATCAAAATCAATCTAGGAGCAACAAGATGTATGTCCTATAAGCCAATATGGCTGATATATTGTAATAAATCTAGGGTACAATTTTATAGTTAGTATATTGATTTGATCAATAAAAGAGCAAGTTTAATTTTCATTCAAGTGTGATGTATTTTTGAATCATCCATAGAATTAATATTTTGATACATATTCTTAAGGTGTTGAGAATTAGAGACATGTATATAATTTTTAAATACTCTCAGTCATAGTATCATCATAAAGACGATGATCGATCTGAATAGATTAATGCACAGATCACTTCTTTTGGGGTAGATGAGTCTTTGATCTACAGTGTAGAGATACTGAACAACAAGTACGGATAGTTGTTAGAGAACAACTAATACTGAGTGTGACCATACGAGAGATCACTTAGATTTCTACTCGATCGTCAGTGATTATCTTGATGTTGTTGTTATGTTAATGATCTTTTGATCTGTGATGGTATGACTGCTCGCAGTGAGATTGCTGGAGTTTGATTAACATATAAACATGATCTTAATGAGCCATTGTAGTGGATGTTGACGACAGTTGATTCACTATAGAAGTAAGATATCCATCTAGATAGAATCTATCGATCTTGATAGAGAGTAATCCTATAAAATTTGAGAAGCTAAGTCTGTGAGTTTGTGACCATAGCAGTGTGATTGATGAAAAAAAATTTTCATGAGAGTCGTAATTGAACTTGAGCTGATCGAATCTATCATATGATTGATAATAGATTTTGACGATTTATCTATGACCTGCTATCTAGTCGGAACTCATAATAGAGAGACTGAATCACATGTAAACTACTCTTTGAAGTTCTTTTTTGATTCTACTCGATTGCCACTACATACTGCTAGGTGTTACTGGTGGATTGTGAGAGCTCACTAAGGTTGCTCAAGATCGACAATCCTTGATGAGCTAGAGTAAAATTATTCTGACCCATTGAAAAGAGTTTCAATGATACTATGATAGAGATCATTGTATCTCTCACTACCAGATAGAATTGAATCTATGAGATCATGCAATAAAGAGATTAGATCTGAAATAAGCAATTGAACTTATGTAATCTCAATTGGATTTAGAAAAGTCCTATAGGTTCAAGATAACCTTGCTAGTACATGGTTGAACCAAATTTTCTCTTTACATTTGAATTTCTTATTTGATAAGATTAATTCAAGTTTAATTACCTCCTAATAACCTAAATGAATTAGATTCATTGGGCTCCAATTGTTGAATGTCTAGGGTTTTGGATCATATGAATTAAGGGATCAAACCCTCAATCAATTTTCTTGATAGTTTTGATGGGACGCCACTTGATTTGATCAAGTTGGACATGCACACACTAGAGAGGGTATGTAGACTTGATTGGGGCATCCCATGGGAGCCATGTGGCATGTGTATTTGTGGGTGCAAGGGCTCCAAAAGTTGGCACCTAAAAGATCTCCTAAAAGAGATCAAATAACTAAAGGAATAAGGATTCTTAATGCAAGTAGGACTTGTATTAAGTAGTTGTTTGACTTTGAATAGGATTCAAATCTTATACCTATTTAAAGGGGCCTTCCCTAAGGCTCCTTAGCTCTAAATTTCAGCAGTCTATGACTCCCTTAGAAGCTCTCCATGCTCCCTCTCTCTTCTCCCTTTTGAAGTCCAACGCCCAAGGGTGTTGGGCGTCCCACTTGTCCACGCCCAAGAGGAGTTTGGGCATCCCTTTGCTTGCTGGTTTTCAGTCCTTGATTGCTTCATAATCAAGGAAAGAAGAGCAAGAGAAGAAGAGAAGAAGAAGATCAAGGAAAGGATCAAAAAGTTGATCGCGATCCAGGCTTCATTCAGATTCGTAGGTTGATTATTCTTAGAGAAGAAGGATCAACACAAAAGGAGGGCAGTTTCAAGCTAATTTTGAGTGGATACCCATAGAGACTGGATACTTATACGACTAAGGGAGAACCTACTCTCTTTTAGATCCATATTTGAATAAAAGATTTGCGAAACATGTATGTGATTCGATCATATATTCAATTTTAGCATAAAATTCAGCATGTGTTCAATTTCAGCATATAAAGTAAATCCTAGTGTTCTATATTTTATGCATGCATGATGTTGATTAAAAAAAAATTTAATCTTTTATTCTACTACATTGTTTAGAAAAAATTTTTTTGAAACATACATGCACGCCCCTTGATGAAATTCCAACAGATCTCCCCATCTGAGGTCGGCCGTCGAGGTAAATGTGGCAGAGGTATTGAAGTTGGTGGAGCAAATGCTTGTCCTCACACTGGCTGAGATTGGTCGGTTAAGTACGAGTTAAAGCAAGTCATTCAAAGCCGAGGTTATGGAGACTGTGGTGTGCATGTTGATCTTCAGGTGATCTGAAATAGGTCGGCTGAGGACGATCTAAGATAGATCGTCCGAGGCCTAAGAGTTGAGAACCACTACTGAGGGGGTATCTGACTTTCTCATATCTGCATCCCTGTCAGGCATCCATCTCCTATAGCTCGGTCAGACCCAAGGATGTCTCAGTCGAGGCTGAAGTACAGATCCACAATAGATGCCCCTGAATCTCAAGGTCGAGCTACTCATAGGTCGGTCGAAGAGAGTAGCAATCCGAGGTCGAGACTGATCTCATCGAGCTATCTTCTACTGACACGTGTTGAAGTTTAGCTACTTGAGATGAACCATCTTTAAATCTGGACCGTTGATTATTCGAATCCACAAGAGTCACATTTTGACCAATCATAGGTTGCCACTTGTTGAACATTGGTCAGAGGGGGTGAATCGCTAGTAGATCAGAGCCATCCCGATCTTCTATAAATTGGACCACGGTAACTTTATTTTCACCGCTTCTACTGTTTAGAGGGGGGAGCTCTGTCACTTGATTTTTTAGAGGTTCTGCTTGGTAGGGGTCGAGCTACCATCGACCCCATCTCCATTCTCCATTTGCTCGACTGCATCGATCTTAGGTTAGTTTCTCATAACCAACTATGAGTGCGTCTAGTTCATCCCCCTCCATCTGGAGCTTGGGTGATGATGTTAGGGATGCAGACCCTGAGTCCGATGTAGCTTGTTCTTCAGGTAGATCCGAAGTTTTGGACTTCGATCCACTTAGAGTAGACTCTATCCTCACCCCCAAAGACTTGGAGATTATTAGATTAAAATACCAAGTCCCAGCTGAGTTCAAGCAGGAGGTCGCCGTTCCTAGGGAACGGATAGCTCTTCCTCATCAAGGTTGAGTAGGCCTTTACGAGAAATCCTTGAAAGCCAGTCTTATGATTGTCCTTCCACTTTCTCATTGTAGATTTTCATAACTTATATAGAATAAGCTTCTGTAGTATTGCGCCAAACTCATGGCACCAGATCTTAGGTTTCTTTACCCACTACCTTCTCCTCAGGGTCGAACCAACCTCCCACCTTCTTCAGGCTTGCTTCACACTGAAGGAGCATCCTATAGAGGTCTGATGGTGGTACATTTCTCCTTGGAGGGGACTTCATCTTTTTTGAGGTGCTCCTTCCTCAGTGCATAATTGGAAGGAGCACTTCTTTTTCATCTCGATCAAGCAACCTTGAAACTTCAGCATGTTATGGGGTCGACCTCATAGGTCAGCAGTCAGAGCTCCAATTTTGTCAGACATCGAGGAGGAGGTGTTCAAGCAGATCTTTAGTCACACTCCCCCTCCATCGACCAAGTTTCTTATTGAGGAGACTTTATTCAAAGTCAGATTGAGTCTGGTCGACCCAAAAAGTAAGTTCTTTTTATGTTCTTTAGTTCGATGCTTTGTCATTTTTTAGCTAACCTCATGTTTGATGCAGCAATGAATCCTATGGAGCTAGAGTCTATTCATTGGGCTGCTGTGAAGAGGAAGAAGTCAAGTGCAGCCTCTACTCCAAAGTGTGGCCGAATCGAGGCCATGCTCGCCTAACCCGCTGCTGGGGGTTCCTCGGGGCCTAATAGCATCCCAAGGAAGGAATCTTTGGTGCCAGCAAGGGTAGTGGCACCGCTTCAGTCTGTCACATCGGGGGAACCTGCCCCCGACCTTCTGCATTTTCATCGCATCGAGGTTCGAGCACTCCCCTGATTTTGGTGCACATGTCTTCTCATCCGGCTGATCCACCAGTTGAGGTGTCCTCTCCGATGGAAGTTCCATCAGATGTCGAAGCCTTGGACACCAAGGAGGTCGGTGATTATCGGCTCACCCAATCTCTACTTAGGTCGGCCTTACTACTGACCGACGCTGAGGCCTTTAACTTTGAAGGTGGCGCATTCCGAATTCAGGACTTATGGGACTCCCTTCTTTGGGTAAGTGACGATCTACTGAACTTCCTTGGCTACTTCTAATCTTTCCTTCTTAAATACTTCTTACTGACTCTCTTTTTCTTCTTTACTTTTTTTTAAATATATATAGCTCATCCATCACTTCGACCATTTTTCGGAGATGGTGCATGAAGCTCGACGCACCTCAAGAGAGGCCAAGGAAAAGGCCAACCAGGCCAATAGAAGGGCAGACGATGCTAGCTGTCCAAACTGAAGGCCGAACAGAAGGCTAAGTCACTGGAGGAAGAGATGAAGCGACTAGAGTCCAAGCTCTCCAAAGCTCGGATGGAAATTGAAGCTCGACTATTAGTCGAGAAGAAGAAGCATAAGGGGGAGCTGGATGCTGCCAAGGTCACCTTGATCCAGACTTTCAAGTCTTCGATTGAGTTCTACAGATCAAGTCGGAGTTTGCCTTGCTTTCTTATGTGCAAGGGGCCGAAGATTTCAAGGAGAAGGTCAGGAACCACTTTCCTGATCCCGACCTCAGCCTCCTAGAGTCGGACGGCAAGGAGGAGGTTGGTGAGGTCGAAGATAAGGTACGAGTCGAAGACGTCTTCAGTCTGGCTCAAGAAGATCGGGTTGCCAAGGAGGTGGTGCAGCTCCACCTCCAACCATCATCATCCTTTCTAATCATGCGGAGGCCGATGAATCCCCCACCCCGTAAAGGGGGTTTAAGTCTTTTCTTTTTGTATCTCAGCTTGGGCATGTCCGAGCTTAACGTTTGGTCAGTTCCTTTTGTCAACCTCGATGTGTACCGAGGTATTTTTGTAATGAACTGACCACCCTTGTAAAAAGCTTCTCTTTAATGAAAGTCTTTTTCTTCATCATTATGTCCATAAGGCCCGTAGATCAACCACTTTATTACAACAGAGTTCAGTATCTGACCTATGTTAAATACCATGGAGGCCATTCATCTGCTTTGAGTCATTTTCTTGGTGACGAGTAGGAATCATTCATTTTTTGGTGACAACTATCGTAGCTCAGTAGGAGAAAGGTCAAAATAGGGATGTTCATTCCTCGGCTATAGCCAAGAAGCATGTGAAGATCGAATAGAGGCTTGAAAATTCATATGAAGATGCATACCGATCCTCGATCATAGCTAAGGATCGTGATGGAGAGCCATATAGAGAACACATCCCGATCCTTGGATGCGGCCAAGGAGTGTGTGTTTGGAGAGCTGCATGGAGAACACGTCCTGATCCTCGATCATAGCAAAGGAGCTTATGTTTGGAGAGTTGCATGGAGAACACATCTCGATCCTCGGCCGTAGTCGAGGAGCGTGTGTTTAGAGAGCAGCATGGAGAACATGTATCGCTCTTCGGCTATGGCCGAAGAGCGCACGAGCCAGAGAGCCACATAGAGATGCATATTGCTCCTCGATCGTGGCTGAAGAATGTGTGAGTCAGAGAATCGCATGGAGATGCATACTGCTCTTCAATCATGGTCGAGTGTGCAAGCCGGAAAATTGCATGAAGAACACATTTCGATCCTTGGCCGTGGCTGAGGAGCACGTGTTTGGAGAACCTCATGGAGAACACGTTCCAATCTTCAACCATGATCGTAGAGTGCGTGTTTGGAGAACCGCATAGAGAACATGTTTCAATCCTCGACCATAGCCGAGGAGTGCATGTTTGGAGAACCGCATGGAGAACACATTTTGATCCTCAGCCATGGTTGAGGAGTGCATGTTTGAAAAATCATAGGGAGAACATGTTTTGATCCTCGACCATGGTTGAGGAGCATGTGTTTGGAGAACTATATAGAGACGTATCCACTCAACTCATCCATGGATGAGGAGTGCGTGTTTG
Source organism: Elaeis guineensis (assembly GCF_000442705.2). Classification (NCBI taxonomy): domain Eukaryota; kingdom Viridiplantae; phylum Streptophyta; class Magnoliopsida; order Arecales; family Arecaceae; genus Elaeis; species Elaeis guineensis. The sequence continues at coordinate 32,508,294 of NC_026000.2, read as the reverse complement.
GACAACCGCATGGAGAATCGCATGGAGAACACATTTCGATCTTCGATCGTGGTCGAGAAGTGCATGTTTGGAGAACCGCATGGAGAACACATTTCGATCTTCGACCATGGCTGAAGAGCATGTGTTTGAAGAACCGTATGAAGGTGCATTCCACTCAACTCGTCTGTGGACGAGGAGTGCATGTTAGAGATTCAGGTTGCAGGTCTACATATAAAGAATGAAAGAACTCGCCAGATTGGCTCTGACAGGGTCCTCCGATTCCTAAATCAGGTTGGATTTTGAAATGACAATAAAAAAAATAATTGATGATTAGAGTCGTATTACCCTATTTCAGTTAATTTGCTCTTAGTCAGCTCTCTCAAGTCAGCATTCTCAAGTTAATCTTTTCACCTCAGCCTCCAGGAGCTCGGCTTCAGGATGTCGGCCATTGGAGGTTGGCTTTTAGGAGAACGGCTTTTTGGAAGCTCGGCCTTTTGGAAGGTCGGTCTTTTGTAGGTCGGCCTTTGGGAGCTCGGCATTATGGATGTTGCCTTTGGAAACTCGACTTTTTGGAAGCTCAGTCTTGTGGAAGTCAGCATTGAGAGCACGATCTTTTGGAAGCTCGGCCTTGTGGAGGTTGGCTTTTGGAAGCTTAATCTCGATTTTGATCTTTATCTCGGCTTGATATTCACCTCAGACTTATGCTTGATAGCTTGACCTCGATTTTGATTTTTACCTCGGCCTTGGCCTTGGGTTTCACCTTGGCTCAATCTTAATTTTCACCTCCGCATTTAGCTTGATAGCTCGATCTCAGTTTTGATCTTCACCTTGGATCTGTCTTGATTTTTACCCTGGCCTCAGTTTCAAGTGCTCATTAACCCATGGACCTTTCTAGGGGTGGGAGGCATTTGAAGCTCCTCTTCATCTTTTCATGGTGGTTGGTGGTGAGCTCCCTCCTCTTGAAATAGGACCTCAAAATCAATCGAGGCCCCTTCCTCTAGTGCCAAATGTTGCTCTTGATCTCTCCCCTGAGGTTAGCCGTTGAGGTAGATGTCACACTGGCTGAGATTGGTCGACTAAGTACGAGCTAAAGCAGGTCATCCAAAGTCAAGGTCATGGAGACTGTGGTGTGCATATTGATCTTCAGGTGATCTGAAATAGATCGGTCGAGGACGATCTAAAATAGATCATCCGAGGTCGAAGAGTCGAGAATCACTACTGATGGAGTGTTTGACTTTCTCACATCTACATCCTCATTGAACGTCCATCTCCTTTAGCTCGATCGGACCCGAGGATGCCTTAGTCGAGGTCGGGGTACGGATCCACAACAATGGATAAAGAATATCATAACCAATGAAATTAGTGGATAAGAAAAGTAACGACATACCCAAAAAAAGAATGTCTTAATCATCTTGATCAATGGATGAGGAATTCAGCTCATCTTTTAATCACATGATTGTAATTGCATAGATCAGCACCCCCTTCTCTATAAATACCAGGCATGAGGACCTTTTGGGTAGGAGAAATTTTGGATGACACTCTCATGCTTAAATCTCTCTTATTTTTTCTTGAAACTTTATTTAACTTAAGCATCAGAGAATCTCTAGTCAGATATGTTCCAACGACCCCTTAATTGTTTCTTTGGTTGCATATTAAACCCGTTGCAGTCCCGCACTCCTCCAGCCCAATTGTGCAGAGCAGCATTCCTCGTGATGGGGCAATCGAATTTGCTTCCCCTTGATTCACAGTCAGTCAATTGACTATATATCAGCAACTGATGATGGGCCATCAAAGCGGGATTACTGAATGAGTTCTAATTTGACTACAACACCTACGATCCATCACCCAACTTTCAATCGACCCAATGGATACGGACTACCGACTATCAAACGGTAAGCCGATTAATTGTTGGCAACTCGCAATCAACTTTTCTGATGGAAATGGTCATCGAACATGTCAAAATTATAGACATACAATTGACACACTCAGATCATCGACATACAGTTGATATATTAGAAACTACCAGTGTAAAAAGTGAAGGGAAGCATGGTGGGTTTCGTGCATATATTTTTAAAAATTTACAATGAAACATATATAGATTAAATAATTTAATCTATAATGCATGCATAGATCAAATCTAAATCACCATACAGGATCTATGACATAAACTAATATGCATGTATACCCATCTGAAATCTAAAATTTAGCAAGTATAGAATATATCTAATTTAAATTTAGATCATATCTAAATATTAATAGAATTTAAAACTTCATACCTAAGCATGGGTAGCAGATCACCACATCTGAAATCTATAGTACTTGATTCTTTATGATGCTTGACAGCCGCACATGCATCCAACCTCTACGGATATCCACACAAAGCCCTTGTGCTGATCAATCTCCTCAGGAGTGCTAGCTCACGAAGACACCATCTATTGACTGATCTAAGAGGAATATAATGAAGATGAAGAATAAAGAGACTCTCTCCTTTTCTTCCTGTATCCATGCATCTGATCTCTATAATAGAGATCAAGAGAAGAATCCTTTCTTTTCAATTTTCTCATGCATAAAAGAGAACCTCTCTTTTCCTCTCATGCCTTTAAGAAGAACTTTTCTTCTCTAATTTTTTATGATAAAAATTAGATCTAATCTGATTTTTCATATTAAAAATTATAGAAGATCTTAAGATCTAGAAGAATTCAAAGGAGACACCCAAGAGAAGAACCATTCTTATCTCTTCTTCTCCCTTTTTCTCCTTAATCTAGAACTCCAGGAAGCCCCTTATGCCCAACCAGATTTTTTTAGTATTTTTTTTTTAATTTTTATATTAAAAATTAGATCTAATCTTATTTTTATCTTAAAAAAAGGTAAAAAAAAAATCTGAAAGAAGAAGCACAAGAAAGAAGATCCATCTTCTTCCGTGATCTAAAACTCTAGAAAGCCCCAAATGCCCAACTAGATTTTTTTGATATTTTTCTCTTAATTTTTATATTAAAAATTAAATCTAATCTGATTTTTATCTTAAAAAAAATAAAAAAAAAAATCTGAAAGAAGAACTCCTTCTTCTTCAAGGCTGCGTACAAGAAAGAAGACCCTTCTTGTTCCTTGATCTTTCTCCCTTTGGGAAGAAATTTTCTTCTTCAATTTTTTACTGTATAACCAGTAGAGAAGCCTCTTTTTTATATCCAAAAACTAGCAAGCAAAGCCTCATAAAAATCTCTAAGAAAAAGAGGAGAAAGAGGATGTTGGCATGAGGGATGTTGGGGCGTCCAACTCTTGAACGCCCCCTCCTTATTTTTGGGCGACAAGAAGAAGGGAGGGATGCCTCCTTTTTCATGGAAGGAAGAGAGGAGAGGGGCACGGCACTTCTTCATGGGTTGTGAGAATTTTTCACGATAAAAAGATGTGGCATGGGGAATAAATATCACATGGGTTGGTTTGGGTTTAGTCCTATTCCAAATAGCATTCAAGATCTTGATCAAATTCTAACTAATTCTTGGATCCAATCCTAATTAACTTACGAATTAGTTATAACAAACTAACTAATTGGATCCTAGCCCAATTAAAAATATATTAGGCCCTAATCGATTTTGGAATTAGTTAAATTAAAACTCCATTGATCCAAGGATTGATTCTTGATGGATATTAGGAAAGCTATTTGATAATAGAGTTTGATCCAATCAAGCCTATTATCCAATAGGATTAGATCCAATCCAAATCTATATAAAAATAATTGAATCATATTCATGCATCCCTGAGGTCAATTGGAATAAGCCCTATTATTCAATAGGGATGCATCCAATCAATCCAAAACCAATCTAATTGAATCCAATTCAATTAGATCTAATCCAATCTTCATTTCTTAATCAAATTGAGATAATTAATAATTATATTATTAATTAATTATTTTTTTAATTTATCAACTATTAGTAAATAATTTATTACAATCTTTGGATAGGATTAATCATTAATCAAATTGATAATTAAATTCTTCAATGATTCATAATCATCAATCAGCCATTTAATCAGATAGATACTTCTATGTGTGTGACCCCATATGTTCGAACCTAAGCCAGTAGCATAAGAATAATTTCTGTACTAATCGATGTAACCATCTAGCAATGGGATCCGACGTTCGGATAGGCTGAATGTATGCCCAGCAATACTCTAGAACCCATGTGGATATAGTTATCGTATAATTCATCCCTTTAACACTTGATGCTCAAGGATGACTAAGGGTTAAACTGTCAACCCAGAAAGAGTGATCCACATTGTGTCTTAATCTTAAAAATTTTGTGACTCCTCACTAAGATTACTTTGATCAAAATTTTACTGATTTGAAATACAACGATGCATCATCTTCAATTTTACTTGGAGCGGTCAATCTCATTTTGATTCGCACTCAGACTTTACAAGTACTTGTCTGTATCCAAAAACCTTCCATCATCGAATTAAAAATTCGGATAGTCCGGTACCAAAGTATAGTGAGTTGCTTGTAAGTCACCAAGACAGTCTCAGGTCAGAGGGACACATATACCTATATCCCATCAGAGCAATCCTTGATAGTAGAATACTCCGAAAGTGGTTATGCTCAGTAAAATGTACTCTTACATATCACTCGTATGCCATATCTGTATCACCAAATGTCTTGGTTAAGAGGACAACCAACTAAGATGGCATATAACAACCTACACTCGATACAATTATCATCTTTGTAATAATTGTATCATTTGGTCACGAACAGGATTTAAAAACCACACGATAAATCCTCCTTTATCATTTTGGTTGTAGTAGTTCTAAGAACTTCATCATAATATATGAGTTCTATTTTGAAAGACATATTCTTTATGATGAATATGCCAGATAACATTTATCATTTTATAATTCATATACATATATGAAGCATAATCATCTACAACCTAGATGATTGGTTTTAGGATATATTTTTCAACAACTCTCACTTGGACTAAAATCAATCAGATCAGTATCAAATACCCATCTTCCATTTGAGATCATCGAACTCATTAGATCCGATTGCTCTAGTCAATGAGTCGGTCAAGTTCTCCTTTCAGTCGATCTTCTTAAGGTCGACTTTATTTCAATCTTATTAAGCAAGGTGATTGCAATGCAGAAAGTATTTGATTCACAGATAGAACATCAATTCTTCAGCTTGAGCTATGGCTCCAGTACTACTGTCAATACAGAAAGACTGGACCATCAATGGAGGATGTCACTCTACGCTCGCTAATAAACTTTCATAATCAAATAATTTCTTTACCAGTATCAGATACCGCAAACAACTCTGTATCACAAATAAAACTGACTACTGAATACTATATGGAACCTTTCCAGCATGTCACTCCTCTTTATAGGATAAAAACATAACCTGATACAATTTTGTCATTTTGATCTGACTAGAAATTCAAATCAATATTCCATAGGTTTTAAGTCAGATTCTTCATAAACGAATCATTGGTCCTTAGTACTTTACAAATATTTAAGGATGGTTCTACTAACCTTCCAAATCTTTATGGAGAACGGAGATGATAACTAAGCTTTTATTCTCTGTAATGTAGGGATGTCATTCTCGATTAAGAGAATTTCATCCAAACAACACAAAGAATACTTTTACAGAATTAATAGCCCATTTGTACATACAGGATTCTGCTTCATTCTCAATAAAACCATATGTTCAAAATGTATATTTCAATTTTAAAAAGTTTGATTCAATCCAAATGGACTTGAGGATTGCCACAAGAAAAACTTCTCATCATAGTCAACACTATAACTTTGATGAAATCTTTTGACAATCAGACAAAATTAATAGGTCTTCACCTTTCCATCTGCACCTCTTATCCATCTAAAATTCACTCACACCTTATAGGTCTTACCCCTTCAGGTGAATCAATGAATGTCCATACATCGTTGATCTTCATAAACTTCATTTCAGATTTAATGGCTCCAAGCCACTTCTCAATATTAGATCTCTGTATTGCATTCATATGGAAGATCAAATCTCCATCCTGAACCTAGAAATTGAAGTATCTGTTCGGCTAATATGGTACTCTACCATATCTACTCAAGGATGCCTTTACATCAAACTTTGAAATTGATCTAATCAACTCTGGTTCTGTTGGTTTGTGTCAGAGTTGGTTTCTCTACCTATCAAACTTCATCAAGATTGCTCTTAACGATATCAGTTTCTTCACCAAATAATTTTTTTTTCAAAAAGAACGCCTTATGATTCATGAACATCTCATATCCATCCGGAAGATAGAAGAAATATCTCTAAAATAATATTTATCAGACCAAGATCCAAGCTAGTCGGTTTGTAAATATTTTGCATAAGCTCAACACCCCAAACGTCAAAGTAAGAGAGTATCGAATTATCCAAGTCTATGTCCCATATGGAGTTTTGGTGATCGATTTGCTCAGAATATTCTCGAGCACATATCAAGTAGTCTCTAAAAAATAACCTTAAGCAAATCAGCAAATCCCATAGTGGATCGAACCATGTCTAACAAGGTTCAATTCCTCCTTTCAAACATCTTTTTTAAATAGTGATATCCCAGGAGAGGTCTATTAAGAGAGAATCTCATTTTCTCCGAGACATGTCAAAACTTACTGTAAAGTTATTCACTTCATCGATTTGATCGATAAGTTTTAATACTCTTTGCGGTTTGTTTTTCTATCCCATTACAGAATCGTTTGAACAATTCAATTGATTCGGATTTCTGCTTCATAAGCAAGATATACCCATGTCAAGATAGATCGTCAAAGATTTTAATGAAGCAGTAAAGCTCTCTTCTGGTACTTATGTTTATGAGTGCAAATACATCAACATGTATCAAACTCAGAACATCACTAGCTCAGTCATCCTTTCCAATAAAAGATGAATAAGTCAACTATATCAAAAACAGGCTTCAATGATATTGTCTAATCTAGGATGCTAGTTAAAAATATACTTTACACTAACAGGCTATGGTATTAAGTTTATGTCATTTTTAATTGTCCACATATTATTGCAATATCATTCACAATGATATCACAATAATCATTCTTATTGACACCATCAATAAGATTGGACAATAGTGACAATCACTTAAAATAACATCTTTAGGATTGAAAATAAGTTTGATGATTTTTAACGTTGAGACTGAAACAGACTTTCATCTCTTACATTTAGGAGTCTCTTATCATCTTCAAACCTTCTACTATCTTGAAGTCTTTTATAACTATTTGCAAATATAACTTATACTGTCAGTATCCCATACCCTGATAGTAGGATTACCAATAGAAAAACTTCAAGGAGTTATCATATAACTATCTTGACCAGCAATCATTTGCTGATTTCTCTTTTAAGCCTGTTTGGGTTAGCCTGAGACTTTTTGATTAATTTACCCAAAAACTATACTCAACTTCTAATACTGGCTATCGAAGTTAGGTCTGATAATATTTTCACTATCTAACAGTGAAGAGAGTGACAATTTTCTAACCATTTCTGAAAAGAGAATAATTGACCCATTAGTATATAAATTATTTGAAGCCTAAAGACTTGGACTTTAGTCTATAGATTCTCCCACTATTTTATACGAATTGATAGCCTCTACCTCCAATCCAAAAAATTACTTTAATTCTTTAGCAGGTACTAGAATCCACACAGACTATATTCAGGTCCAAGTGTGGCTCGGCCAACCCTAGTGCATCCATGGGTAGATTCATAATCAATTATTTCTCCAAATAATTTCTAGCAATCAGATTTTGCCCCAAGCATCCCTTTAGCAAGTGTGTGACGCCTCCATTGAAAATCCTGATTAAGTCCAACCATTAACATGACAATATCAAGTGCATCCAACAAAATAGATGTCTAGGCCCGATTGTGGCTCAACCAATCTGAGAATTGATCTGAAGGTACAATAAGATGGTCATATAATGGATGATAATTTCAATACGTAATAGACACCAGGTGTATGGCACCTTCAATGCCTATTTGAAATATTGGACTTATTATCACGTACCTTAATGAGAGGCTATGATCTAGTTATCCCTATAACTAGCTTATTTTATAGATTTAATAATTTAAAAAATTTGATTAATTTATTTTATAAAATATTAATCGACCTACAAGTCATATATCCTTCCACTGACTTCACCAAGTCATGAAAAGGACTAATGACTAGTGGGTCCAACCGACATGTCGTAGATCCTCCCACTGACTTTATCAAGTTATGAGAAGGATTAGAGACAAGTCGGTTCAGAGCATCTAAATCAATCATACTGATTAACCTTAACAACATAAGTCAACTTGAGTCACCTAACGATCTAATTAGCCTAATGACTGGAGCTCAACCTTTGAGCATCAATCAAGGTCTATTTGGTTTGATCCAAGATATGGACTTGATCAATTACAACTATTATTTTTTTTTTGGAGTACCCTTGATCTAATCTAAATCAACTATTGGTTAGATTGGATCAACTACTCTTTCTAGTCTATTAAGTCTTTGATTCTAACCTTAGGTCTAACCCAACTAAAAGGACCTGATTTGAGTTAACCCATACCCCATGTTTTATACAATGTCATTAGATCTTTAATCACAATTCTAGATCTAAAAAATATTTTTTAATTCTTAATTTAGTATAGCATTAATATGGATTAAGATTATTAATTGAAACTATTTTAATTTTTATAAAATAATTTTACATCATTTTTATGCAAAATTTTTTGTTTCGAAAACTAGATCGGCTCACCCCTGAACTGAGTTGGCTCACTTTAGTGGATCGATTAAGTCTAATACTTAGTCAGCTAACTGATTATAAACAGTAACCATTACTATTTAGCCTGAGACAACTGGGTCTGATCAGTCAGTATTGAACCAATTAAAGCAGAGGACCAGATCGACTCAGTTCAAAACTAGTCAACTCAGTTGGCATGCCAACAAGTAACATATAGTTTCAGATCTGAAAATTCTGACATAAACTGAAATAAAATCAATCATAACAAACTTTAGATTATATCTAAAGATTTTATGATTCTAAATTTTATTCTCATGATTAAAATAATTTCAATCATGTAGATTAGATGTTTTACTTTTCATACAATTCATGCTTTGTATCATATACAACAAATCCTAAGATTTCAACATCTAGAGTTTTACAGAAAAGTAAGTTTTCTCCTTTCACTTTCTTCTTCATGAGATCTCACAGTGACATCCCTACATGCCATGAAGAGCATCCCATTGAATGGGAAGAGAGGGTCATGTAATCCTACTTGCTCCTATGATCGGACGGCCTGGTGATTATCCAATCCGAGTACTTTGCTACTCAGAATATCTAATCTAATTCATAGATTATATATGCAAAAATTTAGATCTAATCTAAATTATATTAGATCTGATTTTATATTAGATCATATCTAATATCAGATCATAATATATCTCATGCATTGCTAAATCTAGATTTTAACTCTACATGCATATATGTTCATGTCATAATGAACCTGGCTCTGATACCATTTAAAGAGAAGCGTGGTGAATTTTGTGCATGTATTTTTAAAAATTTACAGTAAAATATACATAAATTAAATAATTTAATCTATAATACATGCATAGATCAAATCTAAATCATCATACAGGATCTATGACATAAACTAATATGCATGTATACACATCTGAAATCTAAAATTTAGCAACTATAGAACATATCTAATTTATATTTAGATCATATCTAAATATTAATTAAATTTAAAACTCAAATCTGAGTGCGGATAGTAG
>NC_026000.2:32410626-32498445 GCF_000442705.2 Elaeis guineensis | reverse complement strand
CATGGATCGAACCACGTCCAACAAGATCCAATTCCTCCTTTCAAACACACCATTATGCTGTAGTGTTCCAGGAGGTGTCCACTGAGAAAGAATCCCATTCTCCCCAAGATATGTCAGAAAATCATTGGAAAGGTATTCACCTCCTCGATCAGATCAAAGAGTTTTAATACACTTTTCAGTTATTTTTCTACCTCATTTCGAAATAGTTTGAACATTTCAAACGACTCTGACTTATGCTTCATTAAATAGACTTACCCATACCTCGATAGGTCGTCTGTGAAGGTTATGAAGTAGAAATATCCACCTCTTGTACTTGAGCTCATGGGTCTACATACATCAAAATGTACCAGAGCCAAGAGTTCACTGGCTCGCTCACCTTTTCCAGTAAAAGGTGACTTGGTCATTTTAGTAAGAAGACAGGACTCACAGGTTGGAAGTGATTCATGATCACCTACTTCAAAAATTCCTTCTTGAGCCAACCTATTTATCCTGTTCTTATTGATATGACCTAGCCTACAGTGCCAAAGGTAGACATCTGACATATTATCTATTCTAGGTATTTACCGAAGGTTTGAACCACATTAACAGGTTGTGATAGAAAGTAAATTCCATTATTAAGTTGTCTAACAAACTTTGTAACACCATTCAAAATGATATTGCAAACATTTTTTTATTAAAAATTGATAACCGTTCATGATCAAAAGGCCTACAAAAATAATATTTAATAAAAAGCTTGGACAATAGTGACATTCACTCAGAATTATTTTTGAGAATTGATTACAAGGTTCATGATTCCTAATGCTAGAACTGGAACTTTGCTTCCATCTCCAACGTTCAGGAATCTTCTCACCTTCATCAAATCTCCTACTGACCTGCAGACCCTGCATCGAATTGCAAACATGATAAGGGCTTCCTGGTATCCAATACCCAGGCAGTAGTATCACAAATGAAAAAGTTGCAAGGTGTTATCATATAAGTACCTTGCTTCTTCTTCGGCCTGTTCGGATCCAGTGAGGCAATGTATAGAGGACAGTTCCTCTTTCAGTACCCCTGCTTCTTGCAAAAGAAGCACTCCGCCTGGCTCTGGTCCAGGCTTGCACTTCTTGGTCTGACCCTGTGCAGACATCCCAGCATGCGGCTGCACCTTCTTATTCTTCTTCTTCTTGATCTTCTTCCCTTTCTTAAAGCGTCGACGACCAGAAGAAGACCCTCCCACAACATTTACCAACTCCTTATGGAGCTGGTGGTCCTTCTCAAAGTTCTGCAGCAATCCCAACAAGCCATGGTAGTTCACTACAGGCTTTGTCATTCAAAAATGAGTAAGAAAGGGAAGGTAGGACTTGGGCAGAGAATTAAGGATCGCATCCTTATCGAGCTGCTCGTGTAGGAAAAAGCCCAGTTTACTTAGGCACTCAATCATTTCGATCATGTACAATACATTATCAGTGACTGAGGCTCCATCCCTCATCCGAGCATTGAAAATGGCATAACTAGTTTTGTGCCTTTTAACGTTGTCAGACGTGCCAAAAGAGTCATTCAACATTTGAAGCATCTCCTGTGGCTGGGCATTCTCGAACCTGCGGCTGAACTCATCATTCATTGCCGCCAGCATTATGCACCGGACGGTGGTGCGGTCATTGAGCCACTTCTGGTATGTATCTCGGACCGTCCCTCTAGCATTCAGGACTGGCTCCTCAGGTGCCGGATCCGTTACTACATAAAGGATCCACTCATGCTCAAGGATGATTTTTAATTTTCGATACCAGCTATCGAAATTAGGTCCCATGAGCTTGTCATTATCTAATAATGACTGGAGCGATAGGGTAGTGGCCATAGCTGCATAAAGAAAATCAGACCTATATTAGTACATAAATTATTAATACTAAAGACTTAGACTTTAGTCTAAAGTTTCTCCCAGTATTTTTACGAATTGGTAGCCTCAACCTCCAATTCGAGGAATTATTTTAATTTCTTAGTGGGTACTAGAATCCACATAGACTACACACGAGCCCAACTTTGGTTGGTCAACCCATGTGCATCTATGGGTAGGTTCATAACCAGTTGTTTCTCTAAACAACTTCTAGTAATTAATTTTGCCCAAGAACCTAATCAGTAGGCTTTGGCCTTCACTGAAAAAAAATCTGGTTAGGTCCAACCATTAACATGATTTGATTTGGTGAATCAGACCAATAAATGATCAAGCCCGACTTTGGTCGGCCAACCAAACCACCATCAGAAAGACTCAAACCAAATTATCATACTATGAATGATAATTCCATTAGTCAATAAGCACCAAGCCTTTAGGCCTCCAATAATTATTAAACTAATGGACTCATTATCACTCACTTAATGGGAGGCTATGACTTAGTTATCAATATAACTTAATCATTTTTAGGACCTAATAATTTTTGAAGATTTTATTAAAGAATCGAAGAGAAGAAAATATCCAGTCAATTTCAATCCTCCTACTGACTTCACCAAATCAGATTAAAAAAGATTTACTTAAAGCTGGCATTAGGAGCACCTAAATCAGTCAAACTGATTTACCTAATGACATGGGTGAGCCCTAATCACCAAGTGATCTAATCAAAACCTAATTCACCAAGTTGGCCAGGTAAGTGAGATCAGTAGTGGGGATAAGCCATTAACTCGTCAGAGATCAAATCACTGTGAGTAGCTCCCGCTTAAAAACCACTGGTCAAACTGCCAAACTTACCTTAGACACCAACCGATTCATTAGTTTTAATTTGATCAACTTAATAAATAGGGTTCCACTGCATAGCCATGAATTAAGTCCATCTTGATCTAGTTAAAGACATGGACCCATTCAACTACAACTATTGGAGTTGAGTCTAGAGTATCCTTGACCTAATCTAATTCAATTTTTGATTAGATTTGACCAATTACTCTAATTTAGTCCATTTCTTTAAGCTAACCTTAGGTCTAACCCAATTATGGACCTAATCCATCTAACCCATTGACCCACAAGTTTATGCAATTGTCTTAGATTTTAATTCATAATTCTAGACCTACTAGACAACACTTAATTCTTTTAATTAAGTATTTGGACTGATGGGTCAGGGTTTGATATTTCAAAAATAATTTTTAAATTTAAAAGATTTTATTTTCTGTTCACCAAATATGTTGACTCATTACATAAATAGATCAGCATATTTCATAAATAGCAATCCTATTGCTAATTACATAACAGAAAATAACTCAATCAAAATAAATCATGAATATTCCTTTCGCTACTTCATCTGCATGGGATATAATTGCATCGGTACCCCTACCGCCATAGGAAACCCCATCGAATGGGAAGAGAGGACCTTTAAACCCTACTTTTCTCCTATGACCGGACGGTCATGGCAACTAACCCAATTCGATTACTTGCTACTTGGATCAAGTATATCTAAATATACCAATTTAAAAATTTAAATTTTAAATTTTAAATTTCAAATTTTTGAATTTCAAATTTTGAATTTCAAATTTTGAATTTTAAATTTTGAATTTCAAATTTGAAATTTCAACCAAATTTCAAATTTCAAATTTTAAATTTTGAAATTTTAAATTTTTAAATTTTAAATTTTAAATTTTAAATTTCAAATTTCAAAATTCAAATCTCAAATTTTGAATTTTAAATTTTTGAATTTTGAATTTTGAACAACTTTCAAAATTCAAATTTTAAATTTTAAATTTTAAATTTCAAATTTAAACTTTTAGATTATAACTTAATCTATGCATGCAAATATATATATCATATCTAAGAACCTACTCTAATACCATTTTATGGAAAAAATTCAGTGTAGGGGTAAAATGATAATTTTAAAACTTTTTAAAATTATTATTTTACAGTAAAAATTATTAATTAATCTAATTAATTAATAAAAATTTACCCTACACTAGGATCTAAATATGATATATAGCATGCATTCATTTAAATTTAAAATTTGAATTTGAACAGTAAATACTTTACTGTAATATGTTCAGAACATAATACCTTTGTGCGGGTAGTAGATCGCCGTAATCTGATCACCGTCGGAAGAGTCTAATCATCACGATGCAGCCACATAGTGTGTCTGGCCTCTGTGGATCATCCACACGAAGCTCCCGATCTGATTGACTCCTCACGAGTGCTAGCTCGTTGTAGAGCCCATTCGACGGCCGATGCTGATCGAACTCCTTCGATCGATATCTGTCGATTCTTCGGATACTCTGGATCATCAGCAGACATGCTTGAGAGGATATTGAAGATCTCCTAAAATTTGGTGGGCTCACGACACTCGTAGCTCACCTTCTCACTTCCCAAACTCCAGGCTGAAACCCTGAAGAACTCACTGAAACCCTGCGCATACTTTTTCTTTCTTTTTCTCTCTGAAGGATATAGACCTTCACCTTGCACACAAGGATTCTCACGCCCAGATTTTCTCTCCAAAATTTTTTTTTTACACGTCCCACTCTTCTCCTCCTTTTAAAACAACAACCAAGTCTTATCCACGTGAGAGGATAAAGATGAGTAATTGCATATTTGAATTCAAATCAAATTTTGAATTCAAATGGAAACTAATTTATCCCTATCCACTAAGAGATGAGAAGAGAAGGGCATGGCTTAATTTGTGCATGAGTGATTTCATGAGAAATATTTTCTTGTGTAATAAATGGGCACTAAAAGAGGATAAGGTCAAGATGCTAAGATTGGTTGCTCATTCAAATTCAAACTTTATTTTGAATTTGAATGGCCAACCAATCATCCTTATCCACTCATTTGGTGCATTAAAGTAGGGCGTGAGGAGGGCTTTGTGTGAAGAAAAATTTATGAGAACTTCCTTCTCGTGAATTAAATGGGCGCAGTGGAAGTGAGGTGGCGCAGGGAGAATGGGTCAAGGTGGTTTCATTATTTAAACCAACCTAATTGAACCAAATAAGTTAGGCCCAATTAGATTAATTTAAATCCAACTAATTAGGCTTAATTAGACTCAACAAAATTCTAATCAAATCAGGAATTGATTAAGCCCAACCCCTGATCAAATCAGGGACCAAACCATCTCGATGATTAGGTTAACTCTTAACCTAATCGGGTCAAACCCAACTGAATCCAATTCAATTGAACTTGATCCAAAAATAATTACTCAATCAAATTAAGTTAATTAGTGATTAAATTATTAATTAAACCTCTCATAAATATTGAGTCCAAATCCGATGGGTAATCGGGCATCAGAATTCATCGATATGTAACCCTGATCGAAGAGTCCCAAACCAGTGGGACTCTTGACCCCGGTACCCAAAATGTGTGGGACTCATGATCAGAGAATCTTGATTCTCGATCACAGAGTCCCAGACACGTAGAACTCATAGTCCACGAGTATTAGGACTCTTCATCAGCCATCAGATCAGATAGAAATCTCTAATGTGTGTGACCCCGCAGGTTCGAACCTAAGCTGGTAGCACAGGAACCAATTCCTGTACTAATCGAAGTGACCATCTAGCAATAGTACCCGATGATTGGATAGGTCGAATAGTCGCAATCACAACACTGAGAACCTACGTGAATATGGTTACTGTATAATTCATCCTTTTGACCTCTGTGTTTAGGATGACTCAGGGTTAAACTATCAACTCTGATTAGACCATCCGAATCGTGCTCAACTCAAACAGTCCTGTGACTCCTCACAAAGACTACCCTGGCCAAGATTTTGTTAAATTGAAACACGACTGTACACAGCTCCTAAACTGGAGTGGTCAATCCATCTTGACACACGCACCGACAATCAAGTACTTGACTACACCCAGCAGTCTTCCGTCACTGAATTAGAAATTCAGGTAGTCCAGTGCCTAAGTGCAGTAAGTTGCTTGCAAGTCACCGTGGCGGTTCAGATCGTAGGGATATTTATACCCATATTCCATCGGAGCAAATTTTGACAGCAGAAATAGCTTCAGAGTCGGTCACGTTCAGTGCAGATGTACCCTTACATCTCACCTGTATGCCATACCAGTGTCTCCACACTCATTGGTTAAGAGGACACTGTTGTTCTTGGATTGATTTTGATGATTACAAAGTATTTGAAGGGGTACTAATGATTTTCGCTTAAAAAAGACTTATTGCATTTCAGAGGCAAAATTATAATTTTACCAAATCTTGATTTGAAAGCATCAAGTGCTAGAATAAAATATTTGTGATCCATTGGTGAAAATTTTATAGTTTTTGGATATGTATTTTGAAAGATATCCATGTTTGAAAATTTGAGTCAACCCCATGAGTCGACTCATGGCACAAAGGGCTGATTGGCACGCAGAATTTTTGGCTGACACAGTCTGTGAGTCGACCCATGGGTCGACCCCCAGGCATGAGTTGACCCATGAGTCGACCTCTGCTGTTTTTAGGCCAAAATTATAGAACCATTATTTTCTGTTGTTTTCCACAGAGGTCGACCCCATGAGTCGACCCATGAGCATGAGTCGACCCATAGTCGACCCTATGACGGAAAGTTCGCAACGATTAGTTTTTAACCCATTTTAAGTGCATTTAATGCTCATTTAATGTGGTCTAACGGCTCTATTTCAGCCAGATTGCTCTCCACCATTCCTTAAAGCTATAAAAGGGATAAAAAGGTGGGAATCATAAGAAGAGAGATTTTTGAAAAGAAGATTTCAAGCATACTTTTCAGTCCTAAGCAAGAGCTCACTCAAAGCATTCAAGAAGCTTTTAATTCAAGCTCACCAACTCCTCAAGTGCTCATTCAAGTCTCCAACCACCTTAGAAAATCGAAAAGAGCCTTCTTCTCTTTGAGTAAAGTGTATTTAAAGCCTCATTCGCTCATTAAAGGAGCTTCTTTTGTATTTTCTGTGCTATTGATTGTAATACTCTGTTTGATTATTGTTTTTATTTTGGAAGGTTTCAAAATAAGGAAAGGTTGATCCGAACCTTGAATCGGAGTGTATTGGTTGGCTTGTACCGAGAAATAAGTGGACTAGCTTGAGATAGCTAGAGTCGGAGGTTCCGACGAGTGTATTCAAGTTGAATACAAGTTAGTGGATTGGAATTTCCAAGTAGGAGCTTGGGGAGTGGATGTAGGTGCAAGGTTGGCACCGAACCACTATAAATCCTCTTGTTTGTGTTGTGCCTAATTGCTCTTCTTTAGAACTTCTTTATTCTCTTGCATTCTTGCATTTAACCATTAGCCTTGAATCAACTATACTCTCTTATTTATTTAGCTATTGTTAAACAATTTTCATAAGATATAAGTTAAGTTAAAATTTTTAGAAACCCAATTCACCCCCCCTCTTGGGTTGCATAGCTGGGCAACAAGTGGTATCAGAGCCGGTGCTCTAGCCTACTTTGATCTAACCAATCAAAGAGCTAAAGATCTATGGCAACTCAAGTTGGCACTTCTCTAGCCGAGGGCAGTCCACTAACCACCTCCACTTTTCAATGGGTCCAACTATACCTATTGGAAAGCTCGGATGAAAATCTTCATTCAAGCACTCGACTATGATATGTGGAGTATCATAGTAAACGGCCCTCACACACCCACTAAAATTATTGATGGTGTGGAATCAGCCAAACCCGAAAAAGAGTGGGATGAGGTTGATAAGAAAATGGCCCAACTAAATGCTAAAGCTATGAATTTCTATATTGTGCTCTTGATGCTAATGAATTTAATCACATTTCAACTTGCTTGTCTTCTAAAGAAATATGGATAGATTAGAAGTAACCCATGAAGGAACTAATCAAGTAAAGGAGTCCAAAATTAACATGCTCGTGCATAAATATGAACTTTTTAAAATGGAGCATGATGAGTCTATAACTGAAATATTTACTCGCTTTACTGATATTATAAATGGTTTAAAGAGTCTTGGTAAGTCCTATTCTAACAGTGAGCTTGTAAGAAAGATTCTCAGGTCCTTACCAAGAACTTGGAAGCCAAAGTGACCGCTATCCAAGAAGCCAAAGATCTAAACATCCTACCTTGGAAGAGCTTCTTGGATCATTGATGACACATGAGCTGAGCATGAAACAACATCAAGAGGAAGAAGTCAAAAAGAAGAGAACAATCGCCCTCAAATCCATAGCTCAACCAGATGAAGAAACTGATGACACCGAAAATGAAGAGCAGGATGAAGAGATGGCACTCATTACCAGAAGGTTCAAGAAGTTTTTGAGGAAAAGAAACAAGGAATGAGGAAGAGGCCACTCACAAAAGGAGAACAGAGCAAAGAAAAGGATAAAGACCAACCCCTTATCTGCTATGAATGCAAGAAATCGGGACACTTCAAGTCCGAATGCCCACAACTGAAAAAGGGTCTCAAGAAGTACAAGAAGAAGGCCATGATGGCCACTTGAGTGGGAGTGATGACTCAAGCTCCGAAGAGGAAGACTCAACTGAACAAGCCAACTTGTGCCTTATGGCACATGAAAATGAGGTAAATTCGAAACTCCTAGTGACTTTACATTTGAAGAACTTCATGAAGCTTTTTATGATTTAATTGATGAACTAAAGAAACTAGGGATAAAGAACAAAGATCTAAAATCAAAAAATCAATCTTTACTGAAACAAAATGAAAGCATTTCAATTGAAAAATCTACCCTGTTCAAGAAAATCAAAATTTAAAGAATGAAATTGCCAAGCTAAAATCAATAGTTGAAAAATTCACCTTGAGTTCTAATAAACTTAATATGATTCTTGAAAATCAAAAGGCGTGTATGATAAGGCTGGACTTGGCTATAACCCCTTGAAGAAACAAAAGTATCTGAAAAATATCTATGTAAACTCTTCAAGTAACAAGTTTTCTAATATTACTTGCTTCAAATGTGGTAGAGTAGGACACAAGTCATACACTTGCTTCTCTAACAAATCTGTAAACTCAAATGTAAAGAAAATATGGGTTCCAAAAGGAACCATTATGACTAACCAAAAAGGACCCAAGAAAGCTTGGGTACCTAAAACAAAAACTTGACTTTTGCCTGCAGGTGTGTCTAGCATCCCAAGGAGAAACAGAAAATGGTATCTTGATAGCGGATGCTCGAGACACATGACTGGTGATGAATCCCAATTCATCACACTTGATGCTAAGAATGGAGGGATGGTCACCTTTGGAGACAATGGTAAAGAAAGATCATCGGTATAGGTAACATTGGTATCACTCCCTCCAAGTACATTGAAAATATTTTGTTAGTAGATGGTTTAAAGCATAATTTACTAAGCATTAGTCAATTTTGTGATAAAGGATATAAAGTTATTTTTGAATCTTCTGTTTGCATTGTAACTAGTCCTATTAATGAAGGCATTAAATTTGTTGGACATAGACATGGTAATATTTATATAGTAGATTTGAATGATCTATCCAAGATAAACATGCAATGCCTAGTATCCTTGAATGCCAAGATTAATGAGACTAGTTGGCTTTGGCATCGTAGGCTTGCACATATTAGCATGCATTCACTTTCAAAACTCATTAAGAAGGAATTGGTTCTTGGTTTGCCAAAATTAAATTTTGAAAAGGATAGAATCTGTGATGCATGCCAACTAGGTAAACAAACAAGAGTTTCATTTAAATCTAAAAATATTGTTTCAACCTCTAGACCTTTAGAGCTATTGCACATGATTTATTTGGACCTACTAGAACTACTAGTCTAGGAGGAAAATGATATGGTTTTATAATTATTGATGATTTCTCTCATTTTACATGGGTTTTCTTCTTGGCACACAAAGATGAAACTTTTCAAGTTTTCTCTAAATTTTATCGAAAAGTCACAAATGAGAAAGATTTTAATTCTAAATATTCGAAGTGATCATGGAACCGAATTTGAAAATCAAGACTTTGAAAAATTTTATGATGAAAAAGGAATAGGCCATAATTTTTCTGCACCTAGGACACCCCAACAAAATGGAGTAGTAGAAAGAAAAATAGAACCTAGAAGAAATGGCCGTACCATGCTATGTGAAAGCAACCTTCCAAGATACTTTTGGGCGGAAGCTATTAACACAGTATGTTACATATTAAATCATACTTTAATTAGATAAATTTTAAAGAAAACCCCTATGAGCTTTGGAAAGGAAGAAAACTAATATTGCATATTTTCATATTTTTGTTGTCGATGTTTTGTATTAAACAATGGTAAAGAAAGACTTGAAAAATTTGATGCAAAATCCGATGAAGCAATCTTTCTTGGTTACTCCTCCTCTAGTAAAGCTTTTAGGGTTTTTAACAAAAGAACCTTAGTAGTAGAGAGTCAATACATGTTGTCTTTGATGAAACTAACGATCTTCCTTCAAGGAAGAATGAAGGTGTTGATGATGCAGATCCTCTTATAGAAGGAATGAAGAAGATCACTCTGAAAGATTCAACAATTCAAGATGATGAGGAACATGAAGACAAACAGGATGAGGGAGGTGAAGAACAACAAGAACAACCTCAAGGTACAAATGACCTACCCAAAGAATGGAGGTATGTTCACAATCACCCTAAGGAGCTAATTATTGGTGATCCTATGCATGGGGTAAGAACTCGTTCTTCATTTAAAGATGCATTCAATCATTGTGCTTTTGTCTCTCATCTTGAACCTAAAACCATTGAAGAAGCTGAAAAAGATTATAATTGGATTAATGCAATGCAAGAAGAACTTAATCAATTTGAAAGAAATAAAGTATGGACTTTAGTATCAAGACCTAAAAATTATTCAATAATTGACACAAAATAGGTTTTTAGGAATAAATTAGATGAACATGAAATGTAATAAGAAATAAAGCAAGATTGGTTGCTAAAGGTTATAATCAAGAAGAAGGAATTGATTTTGATGAGACCTTTGCACCTGTTGCTAGACTAGAGGCAATTAGACTTCTACTTGCATATGCTTGCTTTATGAAATTTAAATTATTTCAAATGGATGTCAAAAGTGCTTTTTGAATGGATATATTGCTGAAGAAGTCTGTGTAGAATAACTCCCAGGTTTTAAAAATCATGCTTTTCCTAATCATGTTTTTAAATTAAATAAAGCTCTATATGGTTTGAAACAAGCACCCAGGGCTTGGTATGAAAGGCTAAGTAAATTTTTACTTAATAATGATTTTTCAAGAGGCAATGTAGACACAACCCTTTTCATTAAAAGAAATCAAGATGATATATTAGTTATACAAATATATGTTGATGATATTATCTTTGGGTCTACTAATGAATCTCTTTGTCAAGATTTTGCAAAGCTCATGCAGGGGGAGTTCGAGATGAGCATGATGGGAGAACTTATATTCTTTCTCGGACTTCAAATCAACAAACAAAGGAAGGAATCTCCATCATCCAAAGCAAGTACACAAGGATTTACTTAAAAGATTTGGAATGGAGAACTCCAAAAAATTGGCACACCCATGAGCCCTTCATGTAAGCTTGACAAGGATGAAGAAGATAAAAGTGTAGACTTAAAATTTTATAGAGGTATGATTGGCTCTCTACTATATTTAACTGCTAGCAGACCTGATATTATGTTTAGTGTTTATCTTTGTGCTCGATTTCAATCTAATCCTAAAGAATCTCACTTAAATGCTGTTAAAAGAATCCTTAGATATTTGAATGGTACTCAAACTCTAGGATTATGGTACTCTAAGGACTCATTAATTGATTTAATAGGATATTCAGATGCTGATTTTGCTGATGTAGATTAGACAGCAAAAGTACTAGTGGAACTTGCCAATTTCTTGGAGTTAACCTAATCTCCTGGTTTAGCAAGAAATAAAATTCGGTAGCATTGTCTACGGCCGAGGCCGAATACATTGCAGTCGAAAATTATTGTGCTCAAATCTTGTGGATTAAGTAACAACTCGAAGATTTTGGTATCAAACTTAATGAAACTCCCATAAGATGTGATAACACTAGTGCTATAAATCTTACTAAAAATCCAATTAAGCCTTCTAGGTCCAAACATATTGAAATCAGGCATCAATTCATAAGAGAACATGTTCATAATAAAGACATAATTCTTGACTATGTTTGTACTAAAAAATAATTAGCCGACATCTTTACAAAGGCCCTAAGTGAAGATAGATTCTATGAAATTAGGAGAGAACTAGGAATCCTTGATCCATCTGCTTGAATGTCTCTCTAATCCCAAGGGATCAATATCAAAAACTCCTTGAACTTAATTCTCACCATTTCTCTTGGGCTTAAAAGGTCAAAATTATCATTCTCATAATTGATCATTGAGCAAATATCCTTCTCCTAAAGTTTCAAATTTTTCGAAAATTGTCTCATCATTTTTTGAGTTTCAATGTGCCATAAGTTGACCCTTAGGGTCGACCCAAAGGCAAACTTGTAGTTTTTGGCCAAAATCCCACGGGCTCATTTTTGTTGAAAACCCGTCCTTTGAGCCGACCCATTCCACCGTCTTCTTCCTCCCTCCAAGCCATAGGTCCCCTTTTCTTTTTCTCCAAACCCAAGTCCTTCCCCCAAGACTCTTCTCCCATCACCCCTTATACCTCAAATCGACCCTTAGGAATCGAGCTCTTCCCCTTCTCCTCCCTTGTTTGGAGCGGATTAAGCGTGCCCTAGATTCTACCCTTCTCTTCCAAATCGGGGTATCACTCCTCCAAAAATCCCTATCCTTTCCCTAAAATCCCTCTATCTCTTCACACATTTGACCTCCTAAGACCCTTGCTTGCTTTGGTGGTGGAAATGGCTCCTAAAATGAAGCTCCCACAAAGAAGGAAGACGGTCCGCGAGTTGGAAGAAGGCATGCGTAGGAAGAGACAGGCAACCCAGACCTCATCAGCCTCAATCCCTGCTCCGGCATCTGCTCCAGCTTCTTCTCGATCCCCATTAAGCCCCAGTAAGATTCCCTTATCTGATAGAAAGGTAGAACCCAGGAAAAATGTAGATTTCAAATTTTTTGAAAAAGAGGGGTTCTCTATTGGTTCAAAAATCAAAGATCAAGATTGGGGATTCTACTGCTCACTTAAAGAAATTACCTATGTGGATTTGGTTAGGAAATTTTATCTGAACTTGAGCTATGGCAATGGAACAGTAACATCCACTGTTAAGGGTATAGAAATCTGTCTAGATCCTATACTTTTGGGAGAAATTCTACATTTACCCTGTGAAGGATACTCAAACATGGAACTCCCAGTCAAGGAAGAAGGAATTAATGTGATTCTAGGAAGAACCTTCTCGGGAAGCCTAAACAAACTAGAAGCCAAAATCCTTTCCATTGAGATGAGGATACTACATCAAATGGTAACAAAGATTTTCTTCCCTAGAAGTGGTAGACATGACCTCCTCTCAGGCCGAGACATCTGCATTATGTTTCATGTGATTATCCAAACCCCCCTGAACCTCCCAGCATTAATGATTGAGGCCATGAGAGAAACACTGAATAGATCCAAGGCACATCTGCCTTTCGGTATGGCCCTCACTTTAGTATTCAGGAGGTTTGGAGTTAGTTTTGAGGGGGAGGCAGTAGCTAGGCTTTCTCACTCTGACACCATCAACCAACATACTCTGCACCGCATGGGATTTACTAAGACTGATGGTGGTTGGACTAAAGGTGTAGAAGAGAGAGCTGAAGAGAGAGCTGAGGATAGAGCTGAGGAAGAAGGACCATCTTCACCCCTCCATGACCTCAGGGCAGCATCTCCAGACATTCAGTTCATTTCAGATCACGAGGCTGGCCCATCAGAGTCTATGAGGAGGCACACTTCAGTCCAGCAGCCAGACAGCAGAGCACTTCTCTCAGAGATCAGATTGGCTGACGACTAGATAGAGATGATCTCTCAGCGTGTGGCTTCTTTACTTTCTCGACAGTTGGGCACTTCAGCTTTTGCACAGGGATCCACATCACTTGATGTATCTGATCAGACACTGATCCCTCACATCTCCACTATCTTTCAGATGATTACAGATCAGTTAGTTCGCATTCAGCAGCTTGAGGGTTGTGTAGTGAGATTGACTGCCAGGGTATTCGACTTACAGAGGCAAGTACTGGCTCTTACCCATCCACATCTCACTTCGAACATCACTGAGGTCTCAGACCTATCTGCAGAGGCAGCCAGACTTAGAGGAGTCTTGGAGAGTGGATTTGATTTCCTGAGGAGAGAGATCAGAGGCTCTAGTGAGCATGCATCCACCCAGTTCACTGCACTACTTCAGTTTGTTTCAAGAGCCTTAAACCTTCTGGACACTATCAGACTATCTCTTGTAGCTCAGTCTGTTGCTTCTCAACCTTCAGGATCATCTCACCCATCCACTCGTGCCGGCACCTCCACTCGTGGCAGAGGCAGACGGGGTCGAGGTCGAGCCCTTGGTCGTGATCCTTCATCTCCTCACCCCATCTCCGATTCATCTGACTCTGATCCATCCAGTCATGATCTCTACTAGATCCTGTTTAGCTAGTCTTTTCTTTAGTTTTAGTCTAGGAACTATCTTTTGGGCCATGTAATGACGTTGACTGATTAACTTTTACATTTTGGTATATGTATTGGAACAACTATGTGGTATCAGTCACTTTTTGATTATAAATATATACTCCTTGACTTTCAATGAATGACTTTCAAATTGAGTTGCTTTTAATAATGTGCATGCAACATAACTCATATCCATGATGTAAAATACTATGAATTGCAATATGGTATCCAATTGATATTTCTTTTATGTTTGCCATATTAAGGGCGAGTAAAACAATAAGCAATTAAGAAACAAGCAATTAGCAAAAGGAAGAAATAGAGTAAATATATTCAAAAAAAAGGAAAGTAAAGAATCTCTTTTGATGCTGTCAAAAAGGGGGAGAAGTAATCAAATGAGCAAATGAGCAAATGAGATATTTTCAAATAAATAAGCAAAAATTTTCAAATGAGCAAATGAGCAAATTTTCAAAAGATGAGCAAATGAGCAAATTTTCAAAAGCAAATTTTGAAAATGTTAAGCAATTGAGAAATAATTAAATGAGCAAATAATTTTTTTTCAAATGAGCAAATTTTAAAATTTTTGAATTGAGTAATTTTCAATTGAGCAAATTTTCAAATGAGCAAATGAGCAAATTTTTAAATTGTTAAGCAATAAGCAAATTGTTAGGCAAATGAGCAACACAAGCAAATGGGCACATGTATCATGTGCCAAAGAATCAATCTTCTTTTCAAGCAAATGCATTTATAAGCAATTTTCAAATTGGTAGCAAATTTTTTATTTATCCTCAAACTATCTATGATGCATTTCATTCCAATACATGGCTATAATATTCAAATAATGCATCTTCATAACTTTGAAATTCATGCTCAACATTTTATATATATGCTTTTGCTCAAGTATTTTATCATCATCAAAAAGGGGGAGATTGTTGCTCCTTGGATTGATTTTGATGATTACAAAGCATTTGAATAGGTTACTAATGATTTTTGCTTAAAAAAGACTTATTGCTTTTCAGGGGCAAAATCATAATTTTACCAAACCCTGATTTGAAAGCATCAAGTGCTAGAACAAAAGATTTGTGATCCATTGATAAAAATTTTATAGTTTTTGGACATGTATTTTGAAAGATATTTATGTTTAAAAATTTGAGTCGACCCCATGAGTCGACTCATGGCACAAAGGGCTGATTGGCATGCAAAATTTTTTGGCTAGCACAGTCTGTGAGTCGACCCATGAGTCGACCCCCAGGCATGAGTCAACCCCATGAGTCGACCCCTGCTGTTTTTAGGCCAAAATTACAGAACCATTATTTTCTACTATTTTTCACAGAGGTCGACTCATGAAATTACAGAACCATTATTTTCTACTATTTTTCACAGAGGTCGACCCCATGAGTCGACCCATGAGCATGAGTCGACCCATGAGTCGACCCCTGTGATGGAAAAGTTCCGCAACGGCTAGTTTTTAACCCATTTTAAGTGCATTTAATGCTCATTTAATGTGGACTAACGGTTCTATTTCAGCCCAGATTGCTCTCCACCATTCCTTAAAGCTATAAAAGGGATAAAAAGATGGAAATCATCAAGAAGCGAGATTTTTGAAAAGAAGATTTCAAGCATACTTTTTAGCCCTAAATAAGAGCTCACTCAAAGCATTCAAGAAGCTTTTAATTCAAGCTCACCAACTCCTTAAGTGCTCATTCAAGTCTCCAACCACCTTGAGAAAATTGAAAAGAGCCTTCTTCTCTTTGAGTAAAGTATATTTAAAGCCTCATTCGCTCATTAAAGGAGCTTCTTTTGTATTTTCTGTGCTATTGATTGTAATACTCTGTTTGAGTTATTATTTTTATTTTGGAAGGGTTCTAAAATAAGGGAAGGTTGATCCAAACCTTGAATCGGAGTGTATTGGGTTGGCTTGTACCCGAGAAATAAGTGGACTAGCTTGGGATAGCTAGAGTCAGAGGTTCCGACGAGTGTATTCAAATTGAATACAAGTTAGTGGATTGGAATTCTCAAGTAGGAGCTTGGGGAGTGGATGTAGGTGCAAGGTTGGCACCGAACCACTATAAATCCTCTTGTTTGTGTTGTGCCTAATTGCTCTTCTTTAGAACTTCTTTATTCTATTGCATTCTTGCATTTAACCATTAGCCTTGAATCAACTATACTCTTCTTATTTAATTAGCTATTGTTAAACAATTTTCATAAGATATAAGTTAAGGTTAAAATTTTTAGAAACCCAATTCACCCCCCCTCTTGGGTTGCATAGCTGGGCAACAGATGAATATCAATCCGACAGCCGACTAGCAATCAGCATGTCAAGTATGAACCATATTGTCATAGAATTTGCCTGTTAGTTAGGTACCAGCCAACTAAACTTTAGGCATGAACTTTTCTAAGCATTTGATATATGAGAGCTAGCCGAATATCCTTCGATCGATCGAAGTCGAGTCGATTTTTTATTTCATCCAACCATAGTTAAGTCGGCATAAGACTTCGCTCAACTGTAACTGAGTCAGCATAGTATAGTTGTTTGCTTAATGTTGCCATTGTAGGGTTTCAGGGTGGACATGCACAGCAAAAGCATAATGGATTTCAAAAATTTAAACTATAAAATCTTAAATATTAAACCCTTAAATCAGCACCTCTTTGATAATTAACAATCATATAACATATATTCATAATAAAATTCAAGCTATAGAAGAATACCTACAACGCTTATTCCAAAATCTGATAAAATCTCTATCAGGCGCCCAAGCATTCGCCCTCCAACGATGATCCACACAGGACTATGATCAGGACGCCAACTCCCTAAGATGATTCCTTCATCAAAATTCTCACTCTGAGAATTTTCTTCGACAGTAGGACCACAAGACCTTCTTTTTCTCCTCCTAGCCTTCCTATCTCTATCTTTCTTCTCTCCTTGTCTTCTTTATATCTCTTCCTGGGCTCTTGTCCTAAAATTGGACTTGTCCTTACTATTTTTAGACTTGTCCTAACAAGAGAAGGAAGGAACTAATCAATAATAGGGAGAGGGTGTAAGAAAGAAGAGATAGGCTTAAAATTCTGGAATAAAGCAAATCTCCGATGCAGTCCCCTTTAAATAGTCAGTGATGGGATGCTATCGGACTAGTTTCACGCCCTCTCCATGCGCCACCTTACACCCACAAAAATTTCTCACACCCCCTGATAAAATCTCACATCTATCAAGAACCTCATGACATATGGCAAGCATCAAAAAAAATCCAAGAGATGCTTCACGCAAAAGGACTCTTCAAAATATTTTTTCTCGATGTTTCTCCGATGCATCACACAGCTTTCTTGGCACATTTTTTTCTACCACACATCAGTGCACTTTGACCATCCAATAGACCAAATTACAGGCTCTAACTTGCTGATGGTGTGGAAAAAATCTGAAATCAAAAGGTGGCGTGACAAATGGATTAGAGTCCTTCACAAGATGGACTCTTGGTTAGGTGCATGGATCAATTTGGCAGATTTTCAAACTTCAACCAATTTCCATGATTAAACCAAAAGGTGATTAAGCCACAGAAGGACTTTTCTGTGCTCAAAATTAACTCAAAAATCTCTGAGTATTTTTTTCATCATGGAACATTGGATAAAGATGAGGAAGGGGCATCCCATCTCATGGGATGCCAAATCTATTTCTGCGCACAAAGACTGCATCTCACGCACAAGAAAAATTCTTGATGCGTGGGGATTAGGTTTCATGGTACCAAATTTTTGATACATATAGTCAAGGGTTGACCCAACTCAAACCCAAAATTAGTTTGAATTAATTTAGATTTAATTAGCCCAATCTGGAATCAATTTCGAAGTCAATTTGAAACAAGGAGCTAGGATTTGTAAAATGTGCTAGTATGTCTATTTTACAAATATAATCTAATCCAATTAGATCTCTGATCAATTCTTTTTGTGTGTGACCCATTAGGTTTTACATCTAGCCAGTACTAGATCTGAGTGCAAGTCAATCTAATTTGATTAGAATTTAATCTAACCGATCAAGATCCAATCGAGCTAATCAGATTTCAGAAATTAGAACTCTTTCTAATTGACAATTGAATTAAACTCTTTAATTCGATCAAATTTATAAGATAAGATTGACATCTAGCAATGTATCATATCTATCTAGAAGATTTAAAATTTTGATAAAAATATCAAAAATATCTTTCAGTGAAAAGTTATCGTGCAATTCGATCCTGTGATCTCCCTGCATCCCGAATATGACTCTGGATATGAAATGATATCAAATCTAATATCATACTCATATTTTTCTTAATCTTTAATAATGATTTAATTTATAAAATATTTAAAAAAAATTAATTTTTATTCTATTTTGATCAAAAACTTTCTGAATCATCAATCGATCAGAGCAAGTAGGATGCGATCTCCTGTTACCATGAGTGATCAATTTCATATTAACCTACTCGCAACCTTTATACGCATTCCACAATATCCAGATCACCCCGTACATGACTAAATCATAAATGAGTATGAACTAAAATATGAATTCATGTATACAAGGTTCTATGATAATCTCAGGTCAAAAGATTATATGCATAACTCTCACTATAAGAAAACATCTTTTGACGGGTAAGTAGATTCTATAAGATGTTTCATAAATTAGATCAATTCAGTGAACTCATTCTCTAATGAGCATCCATTTTTTTGTATTAGTGTCTCACACAATTGGCTTATGAGATCAGCCACCCTCTCCACCGAGCATACATAGGAAGTGCTATTCTATCCAGAACATTGATCTCCTACTCAATGCTCCTATAACTAGAAATATTCTAAATCAGAGTTTTTAAGTTTTTAAATCTCATAGGTATGATCTCATCATAACCCTAAACTCATTATCCTGATTTATGAAGTTTATCATAATCATTACAAAAGTAAGATGCAGTATATGATGAAAAATACCTTTTATTCATAAAGTATCAATTATATGAGTATGGAAGATTACAAATAAAACCCATTAAAATATAAATTTTGATTGATTTGTAGGGCATATTCCTTTTAATCTTTCACTAGCACTAAAGCCAATCGTCCTTATATTTTATCTCCATACAATCGAGGTGGCAATCGAACTGCTATTGTGGTAGAGCCTTGGTGAACGGATCTGCTATGTTGTTCTTTATTTCTACTCGTTCAATGACTACATCTTATCTTTCGTCTATTTCACGAATGAGATAGAAGCATCTTAGAATGTGCTTGAATTTATGATGAGATCTTGATTTTTTTGCTTGAGCAATTGCTTCAGTATTATCACAGTAAAATGGTATTGGATTCTCAATCTCAAAAACGATACCCAACTCAATGATGAACTTCTTCATCCAAATAGCTTTCTTGACGGCTTCACTTGCTGTTATGTATTCTGCCTCAGTAGTTGAGTCAACTACAATCTACTGCTTAGAACTTTTTCAACTTACAGCTCTACCATTTAAAGTAAAGACATACATTGAAGTGGACTTGCTATCATCAAGATCTGATTGAAAACTAGAGTCAAAATAGCCTTCTAGTTTTAGATCAAATCCTCCATATACCAAAAAATATCTTTAGTCCTTCTCAAGTACTTAAGAATATTTTTTACTACTTTTCAATGATCCTCTCCTAGATCAGCCTGAAATCTACTAACTATGCCTAAGACATAGACAACATTAGGCCTGGTACATAGCATAGCATACATGATCGACCCTACTGCTGAAGCATAGGAAATAGAACTTATTCTATTTCTCTCTTTCAGTATTTTAGTAGACATTCTTTTAGAGAGATGTATACCTTGACTCATGGGTAAGTAACCTCTTTTACTCCCATTCATGCTAAACCCTTTTAGCACTAAATCTATGTACCTGAATTGGGACAAGCCTAACATCTTCTTATATCTATCCCTATAGATCTTTATACCTAGTATATAGGATGCTTCACCCAAATTCTTCAAGAAAAACTTACTTAATAGCAATGTTTTGACCAATTGTAACATTGGGATATCATTCCCAATAAGAAGTATATCATCCACATATAAAACTAAGAAGACAATGGCACTCGCACTAGTCTTCTTGTATACACAAGGTTCATCCATATTTTTGATAATGTCAAACTCTTTGACTGTAACATCAAAGTGGATATTCCAACTCCTCAAGGCCTGCTTTAATCCATAAATAGATTTCTTAAGCTTGCATACCTGATTTATTCTCCTTTTTGAGATAAATCCTTCTGACTGAGATATGTAAACCTTTTCTTTAAGATAACCATTAAAGAAGATGATCTTCACATCTATTTGTTAAATCTCATAATCATGGTATGCTGCCATTGCAAGCATAATCTGTATAAATTTGAGCATGGCAATAGATGAAAATATTTCATCATAATCTATACTCTGTTTCTGTCTGGAACCTTTAACCACCAGTCTGACTTTATAGGTTTCAACTTGGCCATCTACTCCAATCTTTTTCTTATAGACCCATTTGCATCCAATAGGAGTCACACCCTCTAGTGCATTAACCAAAATCCATATTTGGTTGGAGTACATAGAGTCTATTTTAGATTTCATAGCCTCTAGCCATTTATCTGAGTCTCTACTCATGATGGCTTCCGTATAGGTCAAAGATTCATCATTCTCAATGATGTGGGCTTCATATTCTCAGCAATGAATCCATACCTTAGAGGTGCATTTTGCACTCTATCTGACCTTCAGAGAGGAAGTGTATTTTATGATTGTACTTCATTAATGGATATTTCTAGTTGAGGATCATTTTATGCTTGTATTTGTAGATCTTGAACTTCTCCAAGTTTAATTTTCTTCCCACTGCCTCTTTCTAGGATAAACTCTTTTTTCATAAAAGTGGCATATTTACTGACAAACACCTTTTGTTCAGTAAGATGGTAAAAAAAGTATCATATACTCTCTTTAGGATAACCTACAAATAAGCATTTATCTGTTCTAGCACTCAGTTTATGTCCAAAATTTTTTTTAACATAAGTTGGACAGCCCATATCTTAAGATACTTAAGATTAGATTTCTTTCCTCTCCATATCTCATATGGAGTGCTTGGCACAGATTTTGAAAGTACTCTGTTCAGGATATAGACAGCAGTTTCTAGGGCATATCCCCAGAAAAAAATAGGTAAGTCTGTAAGGCACATCATGGACCGCATCATATCTAATAAAGTATAATTTCTCTTTTCTGCTATACCATTTAGCTATGGTGTATAAGGAGGGATCTACTCTAAGAGAATTTTATTTTTTTTAAGATGATCTAGAAACTCATTGGATAAGAATTCTCCTCCTCGATCGAATGGAATGATTTTAATATTTTTTTCAGTTTGTTTCTCGATCATACTTTGATACTCTTTAAATTTATCAAAGGTCTCAAATTTGTGTTTCATAAGATACATATATCCAAACCTAGATAAATCATCAGTGAATGTTATAAAATAAGAGTATCCTTCTTTGGCTTCTGTTGTCATAGGACCACATACATACTATGTACAAGTCCTAATAACTCACTTATCCTTTCTTCATATCCACTAAATAGAGGCTTAGTCATTTTTTCATAAGACAAGATTCACAAGTTTCTAATGATTCATAATTATAAGGATCAAAAAAATTTTCTTTGTATAATTTGTTAATCCTCACTCACTTATATGACCAAGTCGACAGTGCCAAAGTAAAGTATTATTTATTTTTTCTCTCTTTCACTTTTTACTTTCATCAATATGAAAAATATTATCATTAGATAGAATCAGAAGATCATTATTAATAATGCCATGATAGAATTCATTAAAAAATAAATTATGCAACTATTGCTCTTTCCATTAATTTCAAAATCTCGTTGCAATAGCAACGGTACAGAAATAATATTTCTAATGATCTTAAGCATATAATAACAATTTTTTAGCTCTAAGATCTTCCCACAAAGTAACTCTAACATATATATCCCTATAGCCTCTGCTTGGATGGACTCTCCTCCAGTACCGTAGACTTCGAAGTCACTCTTCTTTAGTACTCTAATGTTCTGCAGCCCCTACAATGACTTGCATATATGAGAACCGCAGGTGGTATCCAATACCCAAGAGTCTGAATTGAAAGAACTTGATGATAAAATTGTATGTATCTCATACATATCTTTTGGTGCGTCGCTTGCACCAGCCTTTACAGTTGTAAGATATAACTTATAATTTTTTTTCAGTGTCCTACCTTGCCGCAGTGAAAGCAGGTGTCCTGTCTGGAGACTTTCTTTCCCTTCTTCTTTATCTTGCTACACTTAGGGTTCAGTACTTTTTTTGAATCCTTAAAGCCAGACTTCTTCTTAGAGATTTTACCCACAAGAAGAAGTGGAGCCTTTTCTTTCTTTATGTGGCTCTCTACTGTCTTAAGCATGTTCAACAGCTCAGACAAGGAAGTATTCAGTTTATTCATATGATAGTTTATAACAAACAGAGTGAATGACTCAGGGAGAGATTATAGGATCAAATCCTGACTTAATTCTTTATCCATCACAAAATCTAATTGACCCAATCAGGTGATCAGGTCAATGACCTTCAGGACATGATCTTGTACGGATAACCCCTCAGTCATTCTAGCACAGAATAACTGCTTAGATATCTCATATCTAGCAGTCCTACTCTGTTCTCCATACAACTCTTTAAAATTGAGGAGTATGGATTGAGTATCCATACTCTCATGCTGCCTCTGCAATTCATTACTAATAGAGGCCAGTATGATGTACTTGACAGTTAAACTATCATTCCTTCACATCCTGTATGTGGATATCTCCTCCTTTATGGCATCATTCCCAACTTCTTATGGTTCAAAGACATCAAGAATATAGAAAAGTTTCTCCTAAGTGAGTACGATCTTTAAATTCCTCAACCAGTCTACATAATTTGAGATCGATCAACTTGTTGGAATCTAAGATTCTTCATAATGATAGTGAAGATGCCATTTGTAGAATTTAATCTACAATGAATAAAGAACATTACATAAGCAAACAACTCATGTTGACTTACATAATTAAATAAGATCTTTTAGATTTAATTATACCTCCCACTATTTTATCGAACATCATAACCCTCTACTATGATGAACGAGATATATTCTATATTTATCATAGTGTGATTGAGATCCTAATTCTTTATAATGATCTTGTGTTAACACAATAAATCCTTATGAGTTCATAGATAGGAAACTCTTTTCAATTGCATCTCATATAATTTTTAATATTATATCTTGACCTTTAAAATATTATTATCCTTATGATAACACAACAAGCTATAATATTTTAGTTAAGTAAGATCCTTCATTTCAATACAGTCAAATTCGAATATAACTATCCTTATGGTAACACAACAAAGCAGTATATCCAAAATTACCGTAAGCATCTTCTATGCACCAGGATTATGCTATATCAATCCTTATGACAAGTCTTGTGGTAGCACAACAGGCTGACCATAGTTTATGATGTAACATTAACCTAGCGTGAAGGAAGGCCCCTAGTAGTATTTTTAACATTAGGGTTTTTCAATATCAAGATCGCTTAATCAAATTGGCTAGGTAAGTAAGATGGGGGTCCCTCTGTTGCTTTTCTTAAACACTAATAAATTGATCAGGTCAGACAACAGAATCAATTAAAGAACCATCTTCAATATTTTTCTAAACACCAATTGATCAATTGATCAAGAATTGGTGAACCCATTATTGCATATCACTACCACTTAATATAATTTTTTAATGAGTACT
Organism: Elaeis guineensis; assembly: GCF_000442705.2. Lineage (NCBI taxonomy): Eukaryota > Viridiplantae > Streptophyta > Magnoliopsida > Arecales > Arecaceae > Elaeis > Elaeis guineensis. The sequence goes on along the minus strand of NC_026000.2, from coordinate 32,474,302 downwards.
TCTTTGGTCTCATACATATTTTAACTATATAATGCTAATTTATACTAATATATATCTATATTAAAATATTCTATATGTGCAAGTGTAACATATGGACTTTCATCATCATAGGATAACCTTGCAGTATAACCCTGTTATGCTAGGACAACCATATATCAGGATGATGAAGTAGTGGATCATATATGCATCAATTCTAAGACTGAAACTGGTTCGAACTGAGCTGGACCCTACCCCAGCTCGAGTCAGGCCCGAAATAATTTTTCGGGCTTAGGCTTAATTTTTTTGAAAAAATACAGGCCCGAGCCCGGGCTCGAGAACAGCCCAAGCCCAATTGGGCCGGCCCGCATCCAATCACATTTTAGCCTCTTCACGTCCAACCACTGCGTCCGGCATGACCCACATCTCCTCTGCTCGACTGTAGCTCCTCCACCTATGGCTTCTCCATCTCGATCCCCCTCCTCCGACCACCCTACCCCAACGTCCATGGACATGTCCCGCTCGTCGATGGTGATATGGAAGCCATGGAGGATGGCACGAATGGTGACGTGAAGGGATGTCAAGAACAGGATGACCTTGGGGCACTTGGGCTCATTGATGAGGTGCTTCCAGAGGGGTTTAATGGCGGGATGCTCGTCCTTGGCCTTGATCGGGCGATGGTGGTGGTGGTGGTGGTGGTAGTGGTGGTGGTGGTGCGTGAGGGATCGAGGGAGGAGGTAGAGCTTCTTGGAGGTAGAGGTGGGGGAGGGGAGGTCATTGAGTTCGTCCATGAGGTCCCAGGCATTGATGACAATGATGGGTGAGACAGAGGTGGCGGCAAGCTAGGGATCAGGGTCGTCTAGGATTTTGAGGGAGCCATAGGTGGTGGAGGTGAGGGAGATGAGATGGATAGACTAAAGAGGAGGGAGAGAGATGGAAACCTGGGGAAAAGAGGAGGCAGAGAGTGGGAGGGGAAGGTGGTGCCGTCAGGGCGCACCATCCAACCTGCCTCTCTCGTGAGAGCGACGATGACCTCATTGATGTCCGTCTACATCCGGAGGTAGTAGTTCCCATGCCGTCGGAGCCCGAATAGGATCCTTGCAGTGATCACCCGTCGATGCCACTCCTTAAGCTTTGTCCTTTCTGTCTCCTTCGATTGCAGCTACCTCATCACCCCCCTTCTATCATCCCCTCCTCCCCTCGCCGCTGCTGCTGCCAATTCTCCCCAGGACCGCAGTTGCTCAAAGTCGAAGTAGTGTGGGGGCCTAGGCCAAAATTTGGGCCAAGTTTCGAGCTCGAACCTTGGTCAGACCTGGGTCGGGCAAAAGGTCTGCCCGAGCTTGACTCGAAAGCAAAACGTGCCTATTTTTTGGGCCCGAGCTCGGCCTGAATGGTTTCGGGCCAAGCCCAAAGCCCGACCCGAAGTCGGCCAGGCCCGATGGGCCTCGGGCTGGCTCGAGCCTACTTCCAACCCTAATCAATTCATGTCATCATATGAAAGCATAATTAACAGCACAATTGATTTTATAGCATGAATCATAATATGCATCACATAAACTTTATGTATATATGAATGAACCAAACAAGGCCAGCTCTGATATCACTGTAGGATTTCAAGGTGGACATGCACAGCGAAAACATAATGGATTTCAAAAATTTAAACTATAAAATCTTAAATATTAAACCCTTAAACCAGCACCAACTTGATCATTAACAACCACATAATATATATTCATAATAAAATTCAAGCTATAGAAGAATATCTGCAATGCTTATTCCAAAATTCAGCAGAACCTCCACCAGGCACCCAAGCGTTCATCCTCCAATGGTGATCCACACAAGGGTATGATCAGGATGCCAACTTTCCAAGATGATTTCTTCACCAAAATTCTCACTCTAAAAATTTTTTTGAGTAGCAAGACCTCAAGACCTTCTTCCTCTCCTCCTAACCTTCCTATCCCTACATTTCTTCTCTCCTTGTCTTCCTTATATCTCTTCCTAGGCTCTTGTCCTAAAATAACTTGTCCTTACTATTTTTGGACTTGTCCTAACAAGAGAAGAAATGGACTAATTGGAGAATAGGGAGAGGGTGTAACAAAGAAGAGATAGGATTAGAATTCTAGAATGAAACAAATCTCCGACGCAATCCCCTTTAAATAGTTAGCGATGGGATGCTATCAGACTTGCTCGTGCCCTCTCCACGCACCATCTCGCACCCACAAAAATTTCTCATACCTCATGATGAAATCTCATGCCTATCAAGAACCTCATGACACATGGCAAGCATCGAAAAAAAATTCAAGAGATGCTTCATGTAGAAGAACTCTTCAGAATATTTTTTCTTGATGTTTCTCTGATGCGTCATGTAGCTTTCTTGGCATATTTTTTTTCCACCACACATCAGCACACTTTGCCCATCTAATAAACCAAATTGTAGGCGCCAACTTGCTAATGGTGTGGAAAAAATCTGAAATCAAAAGGTGGCGTGACAAATGGATTAGAGTCCTTCACAAGATGGACTCTTGGTTAGGTGCATGGATCAATTTAGCAGATTTTCAAACTTCAACCAATTTCCACAATTAAATCAAAAGGTGATTAAGCCACAGAAAGACTCCTCTATGCTCAAAATTAACTCAAAAATCTTTGAGTACTTTTTTCATCATGGAACATTGGATAAAGATTAGGAAGGAGCATCCCATCTCATGGGATGCCAAATCTATTTCTGCACATAAAGACTGCATCCCATGTGCAAGAAAAATTTTTGATGCATGGGGACCAGGTTTCATTGTGCCAAATTTTTGTTACATATAGCCAAGGACCGGTCCAACTCAAACCCAAAATTAGTTTGAATTAATTTAGATTTAATTAGCCCAATCTGGAATCAATTTTGAAACCGATTCGAAATAAGGAGCTAGGATTTGCAACATGTGCTAGCATATCTATTTTGCAAATATGGTCTAATCTAATTAGACCCCTAATCAATTTTTTTTGTGTATGACCTATTGAGTTCCACATCTAACCAACAGTAGATCTGAGTGCAAGTCAATCTGATTTGATTAAAATTTAATCTAACCGATCTAGATCCAATCGAGCTAATCTGATTTCAGCAATTAAAACTCTTTCTAATTGATGATCGAATAAAACTCTTTAATTCGATCAAATCTACAAGAAAAGATTTATGTCTCATAATATATCATGTCTATTTAGAAGATATAAACTTTTGATAAAAATATCAAAAATATCTTTTAATGAAAAGTTACTGTATAATTCGATCCTGCGATCTCCCTGCATCCCGAATATGACTCTGGATATGGAATGATGTCAAATCCAATATCATACTTATATTTTTTTTAATCTTTAATGATGATTTGATTAATAAAAAATAAAAATTCTTTCTAATTTTTATTTTGCTTTGATCAAAGACTTCCTGAATCATCAATCGATCAGAGCAAGTAGGATGCCATCTCCTCTTACTAGGAGTGATCGATTGCATGTTGACCTACTCACAACTTTCATATACATTCCATCATATCCACATCACTCCATAGATGACTAAGTCATGAATGAGTATGAACCCAAAAAATGGATTCATGTATACAAAGTTCTATAGTAGTCTCAGGTCAAAGGATAATATGCACAACTCTCACTATAAGAAAATATCTTTTGACGGATAAGTAGATTTCATAAGATATTTCTTAAGTTGGATCAATTCAGTGAACTTATTCTCTAATGAGCATCCATTTTTTTATATTAGTATCTCACACAAATGGCTTATGAGATCAACCACCCTCTCCACTGAGCATACATAGGAAGTGCTAGTCTATCTGGAACATTATCCCCTACTCAATGCTCCTATGACTAAGAATATTCTAAATCAGAGTTTTCAAGATTTTAGATCTCATAGGTATGATCTCATCATAATCCTAAATCTATTATCCTGATTTATGGAGTTCATCATAATCATTACAAAAGTAAGATGCAGTATATGATGAAAAATATCTTTTATTCATAAAGATCAATTATATGAGTCTGAAAGATTACAAAAAAAATTTATCAAAATATAAATTTTGATTGGCTTGTAGGTTTGATTGGTTTGTAGGGTATATTCCTTTCAGCCATGCAGAGTCATCCAACCGAAGTTGAGTCGAAACATATTTTGGCCGATTAGTCATCGATCATATATCTAGTCGAGAGTTTGTTGAGAACCTATCATTTCATTTCAAATATATTGTACATGTGAACAGCTTTATTGATAATATATCTGAAAGTTATCAGCATTCCATATCTGGGGGATAGACACTCCATCGAGAGTCTCTTATCAATATGCATCTAAGCGAAGGGTTTCGATCACCCTGTAGGGTCCTTTCCAATTTGGAGATAGCTTTTCTTAGTCCAAAGATTTCGAAACTTCTACTCTTCTCAAGACCAAGTCCCCAGGATGAAATACCTTCAGCTTGACCTTTGAATTATAATATTGGGCCACTCTTTGTATATATATAGCCATTCTTATTTGAGCTTGTTGCTGAACCTTCGGGAGCAAGTCCAAGTCAGCTTTTTGATAGTTTGAGTTGCTTGACTCTGCATGATGTTCGATCCTCATTGATGCTAGTCTGATCTCCAATGGGATCACTACTTTTGTACCATATGCAAGGTTGAATGGGGACACTCCTGTCGGGATACGAGGAGTCGTTCAATTAGCCCATAAGACAAGATATAACTCTTCCACCCATAAACCCTTAGATTCATTCAATCGGGTCTTGAGACCATGTAGGATTATTCGATTTGTTACCTCTACTTCATCATTTAATTATAAATGGCTGACAGAAGTGAGCTTATGCGTAATGTGAAGTTTCTCATAAAACTCTTGAAACTTCTGATTGTCAAATTGTCGATCATTATCGGTGATGATGGTGTGTGGCAATCCGAATCTACATATGATAGACTTCTAAATAAAGTCTTCCATCTTTTCTTTAGTTATTTGCGTCAGAGGTTCGGCTTCCACCCACTTGGTGAAATAATCCACCACGACGACTAAGAATTTTTTCTAATCAATCATCAGGGAGAAGGGACCAAGTATGTCGATTTTTCATTGTGCAAATGACCATGGAGCAACAATTGACATCAACTGACTGATCGATTGATGCTGTATATTGGCATACTTTTGACATACTTCGTATCTCCAAACAAGCTTGACTGCGTCTTTCTTTATAATGGGCCAATAGTACCCCTATCGCAGAACTTTATAAGCCAATGAATTACCCCCTAAGTAATTTTCGCAAATCCTTTCATGGACTTCTCGGAGAGCATAGTCGGCATTAGTAGGTCTCAGGCACTTAAGCAGTGAAAGAGAGAATGACCTTTTGTAGAGTTATCCACTCAATAAAACATACTATGAAGCCATCCATCTTAGTCATTTGGCTTCTGTGAAATCTTCGGATAGAGTACCATCGGTTAAGTACTGAATGATCGGATCCATCTAGCTTGATTCATTATTTATTTATAATATTTCATCAATTTTATCGATGCTCGATTGTTCGAGATAGTTGATGAATGTTTGGCCTAGTAGATTGGAAGAAATTGTTGCTAGTCGAGAAAGTGCATCAGCCTGCGCATTCTTAATTTTTGAAATATGAGAGATCTCCAAATATTTGAAGATTTAAATGAGATCTTTCACCTCCTGAAGGTACTTCATCATAGTCGGATCTCGAGCTTCAAATTTGTCTTTCACTGGTCCAGTAATCAATTATGAGTTGGTAAAGACCTTTAGATTGTCTATTCCAAGCTCCTAAACAATCTTCAAGCCGGCTACCAAAGTTTCATGCTCGGCTTGATTATTAGATGCTTAAAAATTAAATCGAAGGGCATATTCAGTTGCTGTCCCTTTAGAGTTGGTGAGAATGAAACCAACTCCACTCCCTTGAGTATTGGATGTCCCATCAACATGAAGCACCTATATCAATTCAGGTTCGGCTTCTAGAGTTTCAACTTGTTCTGACTTGCCATTAGACTTATCATCAGGTACAGAGCAGTCGATAATAAAATTGGCCAAAACTTGAGCTTTAATTGATGGTCATGGATGATACTATATGTCAAATTTACTGAGTTTGATCATCCACTTTGTCATCTGATCGAAGGTATCAGGTCAATACAAAATTATCTTCAAAGATTGGTCTGTCAAGACAACTATCGAGTGTGCTTGAAAGTACGATCGAAGTCATTATGCCAATATAATCAGAGCATAGATCATCTTCTCCACCCTTGAATATCTTATCTCGATATTCTAGAGTACCTTACTGGTGTAGTAGATAGGCCGTTGGGTTCGTTTTTCATCTTTCTGGATGAAAACCAAACTAACTGCTTTTGATGATGTAGCCAAGTAGAGATACAGTATTTCTCTTTCTTTTGGTTTTATGAGCAGTGGGGGAGACATCAAGTATTTTTTTAGATTTTCAAAGGAATGTCAGTATTCATCCGACCATAAGAAGTCCTTCATTTGCTGCAAGGTCCTGAAGAAGGGCTGACACCTTTCTGTCGACTTTGAGATGAATCGACTAAGTGCGACAATCCTTTCGTTCAGTTGCTGTATCTCCTTCTTGGAGCTGAGATGTTTTATATCAATAATGGCCTTTATTTTCTCTAAATTAGCTTTGATTCCTCATTGTGATATGAGAAAATCGAGAAACTTTTCGACTGTCAATCCGAATGCACACTTAGTCAGATTCAACTTCATCTAATGTCATGGAAGTGTGGAAAAGGCTTCTTCTAAGTCTTGGACATAATTACAGATTTCAGCACTTTTCACCAGCATATCATCAATGTAGACTTTCATGTTCCATCCAATTTGTGATTTAAACACCTTGTTAACTAGTTATTGGTAGGTTGCTCCAGTATTCTTCAAACCGAACGGTATCATCTTGTAATAGTAGATGCCCTTATTAGATGTGAAGGTAGTAAGCTCCTCATCTTTCGGCACTATTCGAATATGATTGTAGCCTGCGAAGGCATCCATAAAGCTTAAGAGTCGGTGCCCCAATGTTGCATCAACTAACTGATCAATTTTTGACAAAGAAAAGCTATCCTTCAGGCACGCTTCATTTAGGTTGGTGTAGTTGATGTAAATTCATCATTTTTCGTTAGCTTTTCTTACCATTACAACGTTGGTGAGCCAGTCTAAATAGTTGGCTTCTCTAATAAAACTGACTATAAAGAGTTTGTCGACTTCTTCATAGATGACCTTCTATCTCTCAGGGGCAAAGAATCTTTTCTTTTGTCTCATCGATTTAACTTTCGGATCGATGTTTAACCAATGAGTTATTACTTTCAAAAAAATTTCTAGCATGTCGGTTGCCGATCAAGCAAATACGTCAGCTTTTGCTCTCAGTAAATCTATCTGTTGCTTCTGCACTGGATCAGGTAGTCATTACCTAATTTGAATGGTTTTTGTAGGGTCATCTTCTCTCAATGAGATCAAAACCAGTTGTTCACTTAGCTCACCCTTTTCTTCATTCTTCCTCTGGTATCGATAGAGGGTGTTCAAGTTTGCTGCTTTTGATAAAAACTATGAAGCAGCATCAGACCAATTGTCGATCCCCACACATTTCTCCGACTCCACTTCTTGTCAAAAATTGGATAAGTAGATGATAAGTCGACACCACCACCCTCAACACATTGAGTCCTGATCGTTCGAGTATGGTGTTGTATGTCGAAGGAACCCGAACAATCATGAAGGTTAAAAGAATGGTGCTTTATCGTGGGTCAGTTCCTATAGTCAAAAGGAGAGTAATTTCTTCCTCCATGGTGATTGCATCTCCAGTGAAGTTGATTAAGGATGTCGAAACTATTCTGAGTCGGTTAGTCGGTAATCTCATTTGTGAAAAAGCATAATAGAACAAGATATCAGTCGAGCTTCTATTATCTATAAGAATTTTTTTTACATCATAATTTGCTATCATCGTCAAGAAGACGACAGCATCATTATGAGAAGTTTGTACTCCTCGAGCATTATCATCCAAAAAAGAGATTACATTACCAAGTCATTGCTTTTTAGTCAACTCTTCTTCAGAGCTTGTCCCCCAATTTTTCGATCATCCAAAAATCATGTTGATGACTCCCGTCATTGGTCGGTTGTCATTCACTTCCTTAAATTGAGATTAAGGTTGTCGGCCAGCAGGAGCTTGAGCCAGACGATCATATCGAAATTTTTCAAGATAGCCTCATCGAATCAGGATTTCTATTTCATCCATGAGTTGAATGCACTGTTCGATGTCAAGACCATGATCATGATAGAACTGACAGTACATCTTTTTGTCATAGCTTCTTGACCATGCTTTCATTGGTGGGGGGTCCCGGAGGTACTCTTCTCCCTCGATCTCCATCAGAATCTATGCATGAGAGACAAAAAGAAGAGTATAGGAGTCATACCTGAAACTAAAATTATTCGATCTTGAACTCTGTCGGTGAGGTGAAGCTCCTTTATTAGTTGATGGTTGACTTGATTCGACTGGAGCTCCAATCTTTTGCTTCTTTTTCTTCTAACCTTTTTTTTCCCTTTGACATCGGTCAGTAGCACCTTCATTCGCATGAATATACTTGTATGCATGCTCAAGAAGTTCTGCAAAGATTCGAAGAAGAGTCTTATCCAAAAAATAGATAAATCTAGATCCCCTCAAACCTCTTTTTATGGCTGAGATAGCTATATCTTCATTGAGGTTCTGAAACTCAAGTGTGGCGGTATTGAAATGCACCATGAAATTTCTCAAAGTCTCTTCTTCATTCTGCTTAATGGAGAAGAGACTGTCGGATGTTCACGACATCTTACATTATCCTAGTGGAGGATTCGAAGGCATACAGGTGGTGGTGTTATCGGTTCCTTGAGAAGAAATTGAGCAGTGGACTTGTGAAGAAGGCTGCAGCACTATATTCAGTTGAGAAGGACCCTGATCTGTCCTATGTGGATCATCATTGGAGGGCACGTACCTTGGTGTCTTATGGAGATCATTGTTCATTGGATCCTTATTTTTGGGAAGGCATAATTTCTTCTTTATTGCATGCTTGAATGGTTTGATTGAAGTCTACAAGACAGATCTAGGGTTTGTCTTTTGGTTGGCTGGTTTTAAGTATTAAAATTTATTTTATGCATCCTCCTACTGATGCTGAAGTGGGCCACGAATAAGTGCTCCAACTACTCTAAAGAATGGATACTTCCCAGCTGGAGCTCGAAATACCAAGCTCGAGCAGCTTTTCGAATGGTAGCTGAGAAGCTTAGACATAAAAGGATGTCGATTGCCCTCTGAATCATCATGAGAGCTTTATAGCTCTCCAAATGATCGACTAGGTCAGTGGAGCCATCATAAGGCTCCATTTGTGGCATCTTGATCCGATTCGAAATCGGCTCATCCAAGATGCATTGAGAGAAAGGTGGAGAAGTATGGATGCCAAGGTCATTGGAGGACCCTCGGCCATCCACCTAGAGTCAAATGAGTTGGCGGTCAATTTCTTTGAATTTATGCTCATAGTCGTTAAACCACCATTGCTGAGAAAAGATAGGGGTAGAATCCCCTGAAGAGTTTGAGGATGAAGAAGTCGATGGTGAGCGTGGCCTTTTTCCCTTCTTAGTACTGTGGCGACGAGAAGGGGAAGGAGACCGTCAATGATGATGGGCGGCATGATGAGAGTGTTGGAAAGATGATGGCTCGACATTATGGGAATATCGAGATGGTCATCGTATCGATAATAGAAAAGGAGATCGCTGAGGGGTGCAATGACTGTGCCTAGATGGCACTATAGGTGCTGCTGGCTCCTCAGTCATCGATTGCTGTTGCTGCTACTGCGTTTGCTGGTGCTGGAGGCTGTGCACCACCTCCATCAGCACTTTCATTTGCTGCATCAAAATAGCGAGTTAGGCATCCGTAGTAACAATCGAATGTGAAGAACTAGACTCTGCCATTGGAGGTGGAGGCGGGAGGTCTTTCTGGTGGGAAGACTGCCTAGCAGAGTCGGTGAAATTATTTTGAACTCTTATTTTCAACATAACTAGATTCTTTCCTCCTATCTGGTGAGCCAATCTATTGCAACCAATCTCCATTTGCACCTATCGCCAGTGAAGAGCTACCTGCAAAAGGAAGTCCACTGGTCGGAGTTATGTCCGGTGGAGACCCCCCGATGCTTAAGTTAGTGGAGAGTAGTCGAACAAAAAGTTGAATGTAAAGTATGTCAGAGTATTAGCCCAAAAGTGTCTTACCATCACTGTTCTTTTACCTTCCTTTTATAGACAAATTGTTGGTAACCATCTGTAATGGTTAAGCATGTGGGTCCAGTTTATTCTGACACCATGTGATCATGGGGTGGACGGTTAGCACCCATTAATAATCATGTATGTAGCCGCTAATCACCTTTTACATTGGTAGTTTCTAATATATCGACTGTATGTCAGTGATCTGAGTGTGTCGATTGTATATCGATAATTTTTACATGTTTGATGACCAGCCATCAGAAAAGTTGATTGGGAGTTGCCAACAGTTAATCGGCTTACCAATTGATAGTCAGTAGTCCGTATCCATTAGGTCAATTAAAAGTCGGATGACAAATCGTAGGTATTATAGTCGAATCGAAACTCATTCAGCAATCCCACTTTGATGGCCCATCGTCAGTTTCCGATATATAGTCGGTTGACTGACTATGAATCGAGGGGAAGCAGGTTTGATTGCTCCAACATGAGTAATGCTGCTCTGCTCAATTGGGCTGGAGGAGTGCGGGACTGCAACAGGTTTAATATGCAACCAAAGAAACAATCAAGGGGTCATTGCAACATATCTGACTAAAGATTCTTTGATGCTTAAGTTAAATAAAGTTTCAAGAGAAAATAAAAGAGATTCAAGAATGAGAGTGTCATCCAAAATTTCTCCTACCCAAAAGGTCCTCATGCCTGGTATTTATAGAGAAGAGGGTGCTAATCTATGCAATTAAAATCATGCGATTAAAAGATGAGCTGAATTCTTCATCCATTGATCAAGACGATTAAGACAATCTTTTTTAGGTACGTCGTTACTTTTCTTATCCACTAATTTGATTGGTTATGATATTCTTTATCCAATGTTGTGGATCCGTACCTCAGCCTCGACTAAGACATTCTTGAGTCCAATCGAGCTATAGAAGATGGATGCCCGATAGGGATGCAGATGTGAGAAAGTCGAACAATCCATTAGTAGTAATTCTCGACTCTTCAGCCTCGAATGATCTATCTTAGATCGTCCTCGACCGACCTATTTTAGATCACCTGAAGATCAACGTGCACACCACAGTCTCCATGACCTTGACTTTGGATGACCTGCTTCAGCTCGTACTTAGCTGACCAATCTCAGCCAGTGTGAGGACAAGCGCCTGCTCCATGAACTTCAATACCTCGGCCACATCTACCTCAGTGGCCAATCTCAAGGGGGGAGATCAGGAGCAGCATTTGGCGCTAGAGGAAGGAGCCTCGATTGATTTCAAGGTCCTATTTCGAGAGGAGAGAGCTCACCACCAGCCACCATGAGGAGATGAAGAGGAGCTTCAAATGCCTCCCGCCCCTAAAAAGGTCCATAGGTTCATGAGCACTTGAAACCGAGGCCAAGGTGAAAATCAAGACAGATCCAAGGCGAAGATCAAAACTGAGACCGAGCTATCAAGCCAAAGGCTAAGGTGAAAATCAAGATTGAGCCAAGGTGAAACCCAAGGCCAAGGTCGAGGTAAAAATTAAAATTGAGGTCGAGCTATCAAGCATAAGTCTGAGGTGAATACCAAGCTGAGATAAAGATCAAAATTGAGATCGAGCTTCGAAAGGCCGACCTCCACAAGGTCGAGCTTCCAAAAGATCAAGCTCTCAAAGGCCGACTTCCACAAGCCTGAGCTTCCAAAAAATCGAGTTTCCAAAGGCTAACCTCTACAAAGCCGAGCTCCCAAAGGCCGACCTTCCAAAAGATTGAGCTTCCAAAAAGCCATTCTCCTAAGAGCCAACCTCCAATGGCCGACATCCTGAAGCTGAGCTCTTGGAGGTCGAGGGGAAAAGATTAACTTGAGAATGCCAATCTGAAAGAGCCGACTAAGAGGCAAATTAACTGAAATAGGGTAATACGACTCTAATCATCAATTATTTTTTTTATTGTCATTTCAAACTCGACCTAATTTAGGAATTGGAGGACCCTGCCAGAGCCAATCCAGTGAGTTCTTTCATTTTTTATATGTAGACCTTCAACCCGAATCTCCAACGTGCACTCCCTGTCCACGGACGAGCAGAGCGGAATGCACCTCCAAATGGTTCTCCAAACACACGCTCTTCGGCCATGGCTGAGGATCGAAATGTATTCTCCATGTGGTTCTCCACACATGCACTCCTCGATCAAGATCGAAGATTGGAACGTGTTCTCCATGTGGTTCTCCAAGTAGTTGTCCAAACATGCGCTCCTCGTCCATGGATGAGTTGAGCGGAATGTGTCTCTATACAGTTCTCCAAACACATGCTCCTCGATTATGGTTGAGGATCGAAACATGTTCTCCCTACGATTCTCCAAACACGCGCTCCTCGATCATGGCTGAGGATTAGAATGTGTTCTCCATGCAGCTCTCCAAACATGCACTCCTCGACCACGATCGAGGATCGAAATGTGTTCCCTATGCGGTTCTCCAAACATGCACTTCTCGACCATGGCTGAGGATTGGAATGTGTTCTCCATGAGGTTCTCCATGTGATTCTCCAAATAGGCACTCCTCAGCCACAGCTAAAGATCAAAACGTATTCTTCATGCAGTTCTCCAGCTCGTGTGCTCCTCAGCCATGATTGAGGAGTGGTATGCATCTCCATGCGATTCTCTGATTCACGCATTCCTCGACTACAGTCAAGGAGCGATATGCATCTCTATGTGGCTCTCAAGCTCATGCGCTTCTTGGCCATAGTCGAGGAGCAATACATGTTCTCCATGTGGCTCTCCAAACATGCGCTCCTCGGCTACGATCGAGGATCGAGATGTATTCTCCATGTGGCTCTCCAAACACAAGCTCCTCAGCTATGGTTGAGGATTAGGACGTGTTCTCCATTAGGCTCTCCGAACACGCACTCCTTGGCCATAGCCAAGGATCAGGATATATTCTCTATGCGGCTCTCCATCACGATCCTCGACCATGATCGAGGATCGGTATGCATCTTCATACAAATTTTCAAGCCTCCATTCGATCTTCACATGCTTCTCGGCTATAGCCGAGGAATGAACATCCCTATTCTGACCTTTTCCTACCAAGCTACGATAGTTGTGTCGGATGTATGCCCTAGAAGCCAATCTTGGCTGATGCATATTATATTTTTAGGATATGATTTTATACTTTATGGATATTTATATTACCATTCATATTTTATATATCCATGAATCATCCAAGGGATTAACAAGATACCAACACATATTCTCAAAGAGTTGAGAATTTGAGAGATGTGTCATTGATAGTTAATTTCTAAATTGCACCTAGTCATAGGATCATCATGGGGATGGTAATTGATTCGGATAGACCAATGCACAGATCGCTTCCTTCGGACAGATGGTCTCGAATCTATGGTGCAGTGACACTGGAGCGAGAGTACAGGTGGTTATTAGGGAACAACTAATACTGAGCATGATCAATATGAAAAGTCATATGGATGTCTGCTCACTCGTTAATTACTTTCTCGATGCTGCAGTTATATGACTAGTCTTTTGACCTGCGATGCTACAGCTGCTTGCAGTGAGGCTGCTGGAGTTTGAATACATATAAACATGGATCTCAATGAGCTCTTGTAATAGATGTTGGTGACAATTGATCCACTGTAGGAGTAAGGTGTATACTTAAATGAGATCTATCAATCCTAATAGAAAGGAGTAGTCCTATGAGATTTAAGAAGCTGAGTCTTTAAATCTATGGCCATAGCAATATAATTAATGAAAAAAATTATGAGAATTACATATGAACTCGAACTGATTGAATCTATCATATGATCGATGATGAGATTTGACGATTCATCCATGACTGACCATCTGGTCGGGATTCACGATAGAAAGACTGTATCATATGTTAACTGCACCTAGAGGTTCATCATCTTTTATTCTGTGAGATTGCCACTACATACTGCTAGATATTACTGATGGATTGTGAGACCCACAAGCATCATCTTGATGATCGATGATCCTTGATGGACAGAGTTGGAATGGTTCCAACCCATTAAAAAGAGTTTCAATGATATTATGATAGGGATCATGATATATCTCACTACCAAACAAAATAGAACCGATGAGGTCACACACAAAAAAAAATTTTGACTGATCAGATGGTTGAGTTACGATTATGAATCATGATAGAATTTGATTATCAATTTGATTGATGATTGATCCAATACAAAAGTTGCATTAAGTAACTCGCTAAAGAGTTAGTGAGTTAAAGGAGGACTAATTAGCAATTGGATTACTAAGTAGCTCAATTTGATTGAGTTATGGGGCTTACATCATGTCTAATTAAATTAGATTTAATTTGACTTGACATGGTTATGATTTGATCAAACCTAATTAGGTTATGAGATAACTAAATTGTATGAGAGAATGATTCTTATTTGAATTAAGATTTGAATTTGACTCAATTTCTAATTAGACTAGAATCTAAATAAAAATATTTGAATTTTTATTTGGACTAAAAATTCTTATTTTCATGGGTGCATCAAATCCTAATTAGATTAGGATTAAATTGAATTTGACTCAAGCACCAAGAGAGAATCCAAAAAGACTAGGACTCTTTCTCTAATTAGGTGATATCTAATCTAAATAGTTTGGTCTCCAAATTAGATTTAATTTTCTATCTATTTAGATCTAATCAGTTCTTAATATGATTAGAATTGGTTGGGATTTAAATTGGTTTAAATCAGCCACCTAAAAGAAGAGTTCTAATTGGATTAAACTCCTCTCCATGTGCATAAGAAAGCCCCACGCCAACCAATTTTTGGATACCCAAAAAGAGAAATTTTCCATGAGTTTTTAGCATGTAAGAAGGAGTTTTAAATCCCTTCTTTTCATGAGAAACTTGGGTGCTAATATGAGAAGGGGTGGGCGGCACAATAAAGAGAGAGTCCAAGGCTACTTGGACTCTTATTTCCTATCCAAAAATCTTATCCCTTCACCTATTTAAACCATGGACCACATGAGATGTTAGATGGCAGATGGAGATCAGATTTTGGATGCCCAAACTAGAAGAGAGTGCATGGAGAAAAACAAGGGGAGAGGGCATGGTGAATTGCTCCATGGCATGAGGTAAGGTTGCACTTATCTCTTTTTTATTACAAACAACCAAGGGTTAGTTGTTAGGATACCTTCTCTCCCATCCTTTGTCCATGTTTAGACATGAGTTTCTCTTCTTCTTTTTGTCCAAAAGTTGGATAAAATTCTTACATCTCTAGTGTAGAGATTTGGTGCATGGGTTATAGGAAAAAAAGAGAAGAAAAGATTTTTCTCATGATCTTTAACGTAGAGATCAATATTCTTCTACTTCTTCTTCTTCTCTGAGATTGTCTTGAGAGAAAAGAAGATTTTCAACCATCAAGATGCGATCTCTGTAAGGGAGCTAGCACCTTGATGAGATCAAAAAACTTCTAATCAGATCAGAGTCGTATATGGATACCTATAGAGAACGGACACTTGTGCGGTTTTAAGGGACCTTTGGAAGATATCCATGATCATCAGTTTACGGTGAAGATTGATCCATGCCAAGGTATGTTCTTTATTTATTTTTTTCTATTTGATTTCTATAAATGAATCCCATCTCACATATGATGATCCTATTTATGATTTTAAGATTTGCTATTATGCATGCTTAGATTAGATTAGATTTAATCTAAAATTTTTAAATTCTACTGCATATTTATTTTGAAAAGATTTTGCATGCATGAAATCATGAAACTCTAACAGTGGTATCAGAGCCACATCATATACTTAAAATTAGAATTTAGATTTGAAATCTGTAGAGAAATTTCAGATCTAAAAATTTTTTATATCATTTTGACATAAGGTTGTCCTGACATAACTTGTTATGCTGAATGATTATTCTAGAATAATATTAAAATTTTTAATTAAATAAAATTTTAGATCTAATTTTTCAGCATATATGTGATATATATTTTATTGTTTAGATTTGAAAAAAATTTTGAGATCTATTTTAACTCATATATATGATATATGAAAGCATGTTTAGGGCTAAAATTTGTTTCTATGATCTGAACCTATTCATGTATATGATATATGTTTGTATGTATGATTTAAAATTATTTCAAGATCAAAATATATTTTTCATGTAAAAAATTTAGATCTAAAAATTTTGATTTAAAATCTGAAATTAGTGTTTGTGCATGAGGGATTGGTCATGGATAGATCAAATTAGGTCATATAATTGGATTACATCTAGAATTTCTGATTTAATCATATTGGATCAAAATTGATTTAGCAGTTGATCAAACCGAGTCAAGTGTTGATTAAGGTGAGGTCAATAGAGCTTAAGATCATACAAATATTGTTGATCGAATCGATTGACACCCATATGTATAATCGATTAATCTAAGGACCTAATTCAACTTTATGACTTGAATCTGATTCATCTAAGCTAACCTATTAAGATCAATTAACCAATTGATGTCTAAGACAAGTAATTGAAAAGTGATTATTTAATTGGTTTCGTTCACTGATCTGATCAATTTGTTAGTGTCTAAGAAAAGTAACGGGGGGACCCCCACCAATCTCTACTTACCTGGCCAATTTAGAAGATTGAGTCTCAAATATGGTTACTTTACAGTTTGATTTAGCCCATATCAATTAGATCAATCATGTGATAATTGATTAGATAAGATTTAAATCCAAATCTCTCCATAAATATTAAGTCCAACGATCGTCCACCATTGTAGATGTATGGGCGTACTACTGATGTTGACTGTTCTCGACTGGTCACCATGGTTCAGCTGTATTGAAAATATACAACCACTCGATTAGCAATTGCTCTAGGGTAAAGATGGGGTTAGATCCAAAAACTGTTAAGTGAGGGACCTAATGACGGCTTTTCATCTGCTTGTGAATGGTGGGTTTGACTTAACTAAAGAGTGCGAGCAATAACTGTTAGGTGAGCCCACATGACCTAGAGACCAAATAGCTGCAAGATGCTTAGAGAAATATCTGGGCAAAGAGTTGTCCATGCATCGATATTTATTCGTATTACCAATAACTATTAGATGAGGTACACGATATTGGTGGGACCGCAGCACCCACTAAAAATCTAGTTATCGTGTTAGAGTTTTTGTTTTTTCATTCGGAGAGTGCGGGAGATCTAATAAAATCATGGGAGTCTCTTTTTACATCTAAAAGTTTTTACAACAAATTATGAAATAAGTATAAACATCTAATTAGAATCTTTGCTCTCTGTTGTTTATTATATCAGCTTCCAACCCTCTAACTCAAACCTTAGATATCAATCAATTAACCAAAATCAATTACATAGACTAGCTCACAAACCTAAGAATCATTCTTAAGTTCTAAAAAATTTAGTAATATTCTCTACCAGATTATTCTAATGTTAATAGCCTATCTAACCTAAAGTCAATGAGTTATACTTGATGAGTGGATGAATAATGACAATAAAGATAGGTGCTATATGTTGAAGTCTATGTTAGATGAACTCCAATGTATGCATAGGCACATGTATACTGCCAATGACACATTGATTCATCTACAAGTGTTGTGAGATGATCAGAGTCACACAGTGCATGAGATACGTGATAGACAATCAGTCTATGATCATTATTTGATAATGATCAAAGATATTAAAGAGTTTAAAAGACTCAACATGATCATACACAAGAAATTACTTATGGATTTGATCCTACGATCCCTGATTAGTTTATATGGATAGTTTATGATAAACTACCATATGAATGACCATCTTGGCATCTTATTTGAATTGGTCAAATTGTTGTTAACAAAAGAACCTTGAAAGTGTTCAGAGGTAAATATCTAGAGAGCCTAAAGAAATAAAGACACGTCTAGAGTAGGCATGTCAAAATTACTCAATATTATCCTTATAATTTTTTCTTCTCCCAGTTGAGCTATAAACTCTAGTGATTTTTCAGAGTTGATGGAAAGGTAGAGGGTTGAGAAAGTAACCCTTGAAATTGACAATAGGGCAAGAGTTGCTACTGTCACCATAGGTATCTGCTCTTTGTGATTATCGTTTGGATTTACTTCTTAAAGACAGTCTCTATCATTTGCATGGTGATACATCTGTGAACCTAAATGAGCAAGCAATGAATGTCATTGGATTTGAGAGATCCAGAGTTGAGATAAAACTTAAGTATATGTGAAACTTTGGGCTAAGTCATATTGGAGAAGAAATGATTAACAAACTAGAGAAATATGGACCTTTGGGCTTATTGACTGCTGAGTTATATCTAGTTTGTGCAACATCTTTTTCAGCAAATATGACCAACCTACTCTTATGGGATAATAAAAAAAAGACCACTGAGATACTTATCCTTGTACCATTTGATGTGTGTAGCCCATGTGATGTGCTACTAAAAGAAGTTGTCTGTACTTCATTACCTTTACCGATGATTAGTCATGGTATGGGTAAGTATATGAGATACAAATCTGAAAATTTAAAAGATTCAAAGAATTTAGATGTAAAGTAGAGAAGCAAATCAAAAAATTTTTAAAGGTACTTCAATTGGATCGAGGATGCAATATCAATGAAAAAAAATTTTCAATTATCTCATAAAATGGCATAGCTTCATATTGGATCCCTCTTAGTATATCTCAGCTCAATGAGATAGAAGAGTCATGGGACTATATAAGACATAGTCCAGTCTATGATAAAATTTACTGATTTATTTTATTTTTTTTGAGACATACTTTAATTCTATAAAATTAGATTCTCTCTAAACCTGTTCCTACCACACCATATAAGATATGGCATGGTGAGAACTGAATCTTGGTTATTTCAAGATCCAAGGATGTCCAGCCTATGTCTAGGATGGTAGATGGATATGTTAGAGGATAGGTCTATAAAGCTTATCCTAAAAGAGTTTGGGATACTACCTTCTGAAAGGATTACAATGTGATTGTGATCCGACATACTATCTTCTTAGAAAATTATTTAATCAAGATGAAGCAGTAGGAGAAAAGTTAAACTCAAAGAGAGTATCTCTGAAGAGCAATGAGCCATAGGACCTAAAGAATCTATTCTTGATAAGTCAGTAGATGTATATTCCTCCTCCATCTCATACACATAGTAGGATCTTCAATCTTCTCAAAAGATACTTGGGTATGCTTAACAGAGGATGTAGAGAAAATTATTTCTCATGGGAGATGGAGAACATAGAGATTATCCCAAAACCTACAACGAGACGATGTAAGACATCGACTCTAAGAAAAAGATGTGAATTAGCTTTTCTGACTAGATATCGTTTGAAGATTCTATATAGAATAACTTATGGATTTCACTTCTTGTGATAGGAGATCAAAAAGTCTACAATAATCTTAGAGTTGGAACATTGATATGATCAAATTGTTTGATCAAAAATGAAGAATTATGTATTTTTAAAAAGGTCAGTGGGAGTGTCCAATACTGACATCGGTAATTATATGGTTATATATAAATTTTCCATAAAAGACATAAAGTAAGCATCCTATATTCTGAGAATATAAAAATCTATAGAGATAGATGCAATTGGATACTTGAATTTTCACAGATAAAATACAGAGAATAGATGCTGAAAGGGTTCAGCATAAAAATCTCGAAGAGGGGTCTGCTACTCTCTTGAGCATATATGTATGCCATATAATGTACTTAAACTGATATAGTTAATACTGTAAATGTCACGAGTAGATATCAGTTGTATCCAAGCTGGGAGCATTGAATTTCTATGAAAACATCCTTAAGCTCTTGAGAAGAATTAAGAATTTATTCTTAATTTTAGAGAAAGATCAAAGCTAAGAGTGGAAGGATACATCAATTCAGATTTTATGTCTGATGTTAATGGTAGAATGTCTACATCATAGGTGTGTCCCTGTGTCAATATCTTGGAAGAATTTCAAATAATCGATCGATGGAAGTGGAGTACACTGTAGATGTGTGAGATATATTCTAGTTTTAATATTAGTTGTAAAACTGATTATCATGCAATTAGATACTATGACAATATACTGCAAAGACAATGACACCATAGCCCTTGCTAAGGAGCCTAGGTCTCATCAGATATCCAAGTACATAGAGTAGCAAAACACACGACTACCTTAAGTAGAAATATAGAGAGGTGCAGAGAGCAAACTCAACCTGAGATAAGGATGACCCACTGGTAGGTCACTTAGCTAGTCAAAGACTAAAGCCTGTCTTGTGAAGATGGAGCTTGGTACATGAAAAATCGACTTTAGTGAAAGTGAAATATTATTGGATATATACCCTAGAAGTCAATCTTGACTGACGCATATTATATTTCTAAGATATGATTTTGTACTTTATGGATATTTATATTACTATTTATGTTTTAAATGTCCATGAATCATCCAAGAAATTAACAAGATGATGACAAATATTCTCAAAGAGATGAGAATTTAAGACGTGTCATTGATGGTTAATTCTTAAATTACTCCTGATCATAGGATCATCATGAAGATGGTGATTGATCCAGATAGACCAGTGCACGGATCGCTTCCTTTGGATAGATGGATCTCAAGTCTGCGGTGTAGTGACACTGGAACGATAGTGTAGGTGGTTGTTAGAGAACAACTAGCACTGATCATGATCAATATGAAAAGTCACATGGATGTCTGCTCACTCATTAGCGACTTTCTCGATGCTGCAGTTGTATGACTGGTCCTTTGACCTGTAGTGCTACAGCTGCTCGTAGTGAAGCTGCTGGAGTTTAACTATACATAAATATGGATCTCAATGAGCCCTTGTAATAGATGTTGATGATAATTGATCCACTGTAGGGGTAGGGTGTATATCTAGATGGAATCTATCGATCCTAGCAGAAGAATGTAGTCCTATGGGATTTAAGAAGCTGAGTCTTTAAGTCTATGGCCATAGCAGTATGACTAATAGAAAAGAACTCTATGAGAATCACATATAGACTCAAGCTGATTAAATCTATCATATGATCGATGATGAGGTTTGATGATTCATCCATGATCTGTTATCTAGTCGGGACTCACGATAGAGGGACTATACTATACGTTAACTGCACCTAGAGGTTCATTACTTTTTATTCTGTTGGGTTGCCACTACATACTGCTAGGTGTCACTAGTGGATTGTGAGATCCACGAGCATCATCTTGATGATCGATGATCCTTGATGGACAGAATTGGAATGATTCCAACCCATTGAAAAGAGTTTCAATGATATTCTGATAGGGATCACAATATATCTCACTACCAGACAGAATAGAACCTATGGGGTCACATACAAAAGAGACTTTTGATGGATCAGATGGTTGAATTACGATTATGAATCGTGATAGGATTTGATTATCAATTTAATTGATGATTGATCCAATACAAAAGTTGTATTAAGTAACATGCTAAAGAGTTAGTGAGTTAAAAGAGGATTAATTAGTAATTAGATTATTAAGTGACTCAATTTGATTGAGCTATGGGGTTTACATCATGTCTAATTAAACTAGATTTAATTTGACTTGACATGGATTTGATTTGATCAAACCTAATTGGGTTATAAGATAATCAAATTGCATGAGAGAATGATTTCTATTTGAATTAGAATTTGAGTTTGACTCAATTTCTAATTAGACTAGGATCTAAACAAGAATGTTTGAATTTTTTTTTGGACTAAAAATTTTTATTTTCATGGCTGCACTAAATCTTAATTAGATTAGGATTAAATTGAGTTTGACTCTAGCACCAAGAGAGAGTCCAAAAGGATTAGGACTCCTCTAATTAAGTGACATCTAATTTAAATAGTTTGAACTCTAAATCAGATTTGATTTTCCATCTATTTAGGTCTAATCAGTTTCTAATATGATTAGCATTGATTGAGATTTAAATCGGTTTAAATCAGCCACCTAGAAGAAGAGTCCTAATTGGATTAAACTCCTCCTCTCCATGCACATAAGAAAGCCCCACGCCAACCAATTTTTGGATGCCCAAAAGGAGAAGTTTTTTATGAGTTTTTAGCATGTAAGAAGGAGTTTTAAATCTCTTCTTTTCGTGAGAAACCTGGGTGCTAATATGAGAAGGGGTGGGCGGCATAATAAAGAGAGAGTCCAAGGCTACTTGGACTCTTATTTCCTATCCAAAAATCTTATCCCTTCACCTATTTAAACCATAGACCACATGAGGCATTGATGGCTGATGGAGATCAGATTTTGGATGCCCAAACCAGAGAAGAGTGCATGGAGAAAAACAAGAAGAGAGGGCACGGTGAATTGCTCCATGGCATGAGGTAAGGCTGCACTTATCTCTTCTTTATTACAAACAACCAAAGGTTGGTTGTTAGGACACATTCTCTCCCATATTTTGTCTATGTTTAGACATGGGTTTTTCCTCTTCTCTTTGTCCAAAAGTTAGATAAAATTCTTACATTTCTAGTGTAGAGATTTGATGCATGGGTTATAGGAAGAAAAGAAAGGGTTCTTCTCATGATCTCTAACGTATAGATCAACATTCTCCTACTTCTTCTTCTTCTCTAAAATTATCTTGAGAGAATTTGATTTTCAACCATCAAGATGTGATCTCTGTAAGAAAACTAACACCCCAGTGAGATCAAAAAGCTTCTAATCAGATCAGAGTCTAGTGTGAATATCCATAGAGGTCGGACACTTGTGCAGCTTTAAGGGACCTTCGGAAGACATCCATGATCATCAGTTCGTGGTGAAGATTGATCTATGTCAAGATATGTTCTCTATTTATTTTTTTCTATTTAATTTCTATATATGAATCCTATCTCATATATGATGATCCTGTTTATGATTTTAAGATTTGATCTTATGCATGTTTAGATTAGATTAGATTTAATCTTAAATTTTTAAATTCTACTACATACTCATTTTGAAAAATTTTTACATGCATGAAATCATAAAACTCCAACAGTGATATCAGAGCCACGTCATATGCATGAGATTAGGATTTAGATCTGAAATCTATAGAGAAAAATTTTAGATCTAAAAATTTTTGATATCATTCTAACATAAGATTATCCTGACATAACTTGTTATGCTGAATGGTTATTCTAGAACGATGTTAAAATTTTTAATTAAATAAAATTTTAGATCTAATTTTTTAGCATATATGTGATATATATTTTGTTGCTTAGATCTGAAAAAAGGTTCGAGATCTATTTTGATTTATATATATGATATATGAAAGTATGTTTAGGGTTGAAATTTATTTTTATGATCTGAACCTATTCATGTATATGATATATGTTTATATGTATGATCTGAAAATTATTTTGAGATCAAAATATACTTTTCATGCAAAGAATTTAGATCTAAAAATTTTAATTTAAGATCTGAAATTAATGTTTGTGCATGAGGGACTGATCATGGGTAGATCAAATTAGGTCATGTAATTGGATTACATCTAGAGTTTCTGATTTGATCATATTGGATCAAAATCGATTTAGCAGTTGATCAAATCGAATCTAGTATTGATTAAGATGAGGTCAATAGGGCTTAAGATCATACAAATATTGTTGATCGACTCGATTAATATCCATATGTAGAATCGATTAACCTAAAGACCTAATTTGGCTCTATGGCTCGAATCTGATTCATCTAAGCTAACCTATTCAGATCAATTAACCAATTGGTGTCTAAAGCAGATAATTGAAAGGTGGTTATTTAATTAGTTCTGTTCACTGATCTGGCCAATTTGTTGGTGTCTAAAGAAAGCAACGGGAGGACCCCCACCAATCTCTACTTATCTAGCCAATTTGGAAGATTGAGTCTCAAATATGATTGCTTGATGGGTTGATTTAGCCCATGCCAATTAAATCAGTCATGTGATGATTGATTAGATGAGACCTAAATCTAAATCTCTTTATAAATATTAAGTCCAATGGTCTTCCACCGTTGTAGATGTGCAGACGTGCTACCAGCATTGATTATTCTCAGCTGGTCACAGTGGTTCAGTTGTATCAGGAACACGCAACTACTCTATTAGCAAAGAGTTGCTCCAAGATAAAGATGAGGTTGGGCCCAATAACTGTTAGGTGAGGGACCCAATGACGGTTTTGCACATGCTTGTGAATGGTGGGTCTGACATAACTAAGGAGTACGGACAATAACTGTTAGGTGAGCCCACATGACTTGGAGACCAAATAGCTACAACATACTTAGAGAAGCATCTAGGCATAGTATTGTCCATGCATCGGTGTTTGTTCGTATTATCAATAACTGTTAGGTGAGGTGCACACCATCGGTGAGACTACAGCACCCACTAAAAATTTAATTATCGTATTAGAATTTTTATTTCTTCACTCAGAGAGTGTGGGAGATTTGATAAAATAGTGGGAGTCTCTTTTTGTATCTAAAAATCTTTAGAGCAAATTATGAAATAAGTACAAACATTCAATTAGAATCTTTACTCTCTGCTGTTTATTGTGTCAGCTTCCAATCCTTTAACTCAAATCTTAGATATCAATCGATTAATCAAAATCAATTATATAGACTGGCTCACAAATCTAAGAATCATTCTTAAGTTTTAAAAAATTAAGTAGTATTCTCTATCAGGTTATTCTGATGTTAACAGTCTGTCCAATCCAAAGTCAACGAGCTATACTTAATGAGTGGATGGATAATGATAATAAAGATAGGTGTTATATATTGAAGTCCATGTTAGATGAACTCCAACGTATGCATGAGCACATGTATACTGCTAATGACACATTGATTCATCTACAAGTGTTGTAAGATGATCAGAGTCATAAAACGCAAGAGATACGTGATGGACAGTCAGTTTATGATCGTTATTTGATAATGATCAAAGACATTAAGGAGCTTAAAAAATTTGACATGATCATATACAAAAAATTGCTTGTGGATTTAATCCTGCGATCCCTGATTAGTTTATATGGATAGTTTATGGTAAACTACCATATGAATGACCATCTTGGCATCTTATCTGAATTGGTCAAATTATAGCTAACAAAAGAATCTTGAAAGAGTTCAGAGGTAAATACCTGGAGAGTCTAAAGAAATAAAGACACGCTTAGACTAGGTATGTCGAAATTGCTCAATACTATCCTTACAATTTTTTCTTCGTCCAATTGAGCTATAGACTCTAGTGATTTTACAGAGTCGATGGAAAGGTAGAGGGCTGAGAAAGTAACCCTTGAAATTGGCAATAGGGCAAGAGTTGCTACTGTCACCATAGGTATCTGTTCTTTGTGATTATCGTTTGAATTTAGTTCTTAGACACGGTCTCTACCATTGTATGGTGATGCATCTGTGAACCTAATTGAGCAAGCAGTGAATGCTATTAGATCTGAGAGATCCAGAGTTGAGATAAAACTTAAATATATGTGGAACTTTGGGCTTAGTCGTATTAGAGAAGAAATGATTAACAAACTGAAGAAATATGGGCCTTTAAGCCTATATTGACTGCTGAGTCATATCTAGTTTGTGCATCATCTCTTTGAGAAAGTATAACCAAGCTACTTTTGTGGGACAAGAGAAAAAGGACCACTGAGATACTTATCTTTGTACACATTTGATGTGTGTAGCCCATGTGATGTGCTACTAAAAGGAGTTGTCTCTACTTCGTTACCTTTATCGATGATTAGTCATGATATGGATAAGTATATGAGATACAAATCTAAAAATTTAAAAGGTTCAAAAAATTCAGATGTAAAGTTGAGAAGCAAATCGAAAAATTTCTAAAAGTACTTCAATCGGATCGAGGATGCAATACCAATGAAAAAAAATTTTCAGTTATCTCATAAAATTGTATAGTTTCATATTGGACCCCTCTTAGTACATCTCAGCTCAATGAGATAAGAAGAGTCATAGGACTATATGAGACATGATCCAGTCCATGATAGAATTCACTGATTTATTTTGTTTCTTTAGAGACATGCTTTAATTCTATAAAATTTGGTTCTCTCTAAACCTATTCCTACCACATCATATGAGATATGATATGGTAAGAAGTGAATCTTGGTTATTTCAAGATCCAAGGATGTCTAGCTTGTATTTAGGACAGCAGGTGGATATGTTAGAGGATAGGTCTATAAAGCTCATCCTAAAAGAATTTGAGATACTATCTTCTGAAAGGATTACAATGTGATTGTAATCCGACATGCTATCTTCTTGAAAAATTATTTAATCAAGATGAAGTAGTGAGATAAAAGTTAAGCTCAAAGAGAGTGTCTCTGAAGAGCAATAAGCTGTAGGACCTAAAGAATCTATTCTTGATAAGCCAGTAGATGTATATTCCTCCTCTACCTCATACACATAGTAGGAGGTACTTGGGTATACTTAACAGAAGATGTCGAGAAAACTATTTCTCTTGAGAAATGAAGAATATAGAAATGATCCCAAAACCTATAACGAGACGATGTAAGACATCGACTTCAAAAAAAGAATGTGAATTTGCTTTTCTGACTGGATATCTTTTAAAGATTTCTGTATGGAATAGCTTATGGATTTCACTTCTTGTGATAGGAGATCACAAAGTCTACAATAAACTTGGAGTTAGAACATTGATAATGATCAAATTGTTTGATTAAAAATGAGAAATTATGTGTTTTCAAAAGGATCAATGGGAGTGTCCAATACTGACATCGGTTAATATATAGTTGTATATAGATTTCTCCATGAAAGACATAAAGCAAGCATCCTATGTTCTGAGAATGTAAAAATCTATAGAGATAGATGCAATTAGATACTTGAGTTTTCACAGATAAAGTATAGAGATTAGATGCTGAAAGGGTTCGGCATAGAAATCTCAAAGAGGGGTTTGCTATCTTCTTGGACATAGATGTATGCCATGTAATGTACTTGAACTGATATAGTTAAAATTGTGAATGTCACTAGTAGATATCAGTTGTATCCAAGCTGGGAGTGCTGGATTGCTGTAAAAATATTCTTAAGCTCTTGAGAAGAATTAAGGATATGTTCTTAATTTTAAAGAAGAATCAAAGCTAAAAGTGGGAGGATACATCAATTCAGATTTTATGTCTGACGTTGATGGTAGAATGTCTGCCTCATAGGTGTGTCCCTGTGTCGATATCTTGGAAGAATTTTAAATAATCGATCGATGAAAGTTGAGTATACTATAGATGTGTAGGATGTATTCTGATTCTAATGTTAGTTGCAAAACTAGTTTTCATGCCATCAGATATCGTGACAATATACTGCAAAGATAATGGCATCATAGCCCTTGCTAAAGAGCCTAGGTCTCATCAGATATCCAAGCACATAGAGCAACAGAACACGTGACTACCTCAAGTAAAAATATAGAGAGGTGTAGAGAGCAAATTCTGCATGAGATATGGATGATCCACTAGTAAGTCACTTAGCTAGCCAAAGACTAAAGCCTATCTTGTGAAGATGGAGCTTGATACATGGCAGATTGGATTTAGTACAAATGGGAGATTGTTGGATGTATGCTCTAGAAGTCAATCTTAACTGATGCATATTATATTTTTAGGATATGATTTTATACTTTATGGATATTTATATTACCATTCATATTTTATATCTCCATGAATCATCCAAGGAATTAACAAGATGATGACATATATTCTCAAAGAGTGAAAATTTGAGACATAAAAATTGATACGATCGTGATGTTGTCGTTAGGATACCGTGATTATCAATCAAATTTCAACTTCAATAAAAATTAAAAACACATAGAAAATAGTAAGTCGGGTCGAATCCACAAAGAAGATGGAATTTTGATTTGAAATCTTTGATTTTGCAAAAAAGTAAAATTTTAAAAAAAATAATTTAAGTCAAAAAATAAAAATTAAAAGTATAAAAAATAAATCAGATACTAAGATCTACTAACTAGATCCTAGCATCTACTTATAATAAAAATAAATAATAAGAATTTAAAAAGCATAAAATAAATCGGGTACTAAGATCTACTAACTAGATCCTAGCATCTACTTGCAAAAAATAAAAGACAAGAATTTAAAGTGCAAGAAAATAAATTTTACATTAAATTAAAATTAAAATTTAAGTATAAAAAATTAAAAAAATAATAAAATAAAAAAAATAAAACTATAACAAAGATTTAAAGTTGATCAGTCAAGCCTCGTCGGAAAGATGGTTGATGACCTCTCCATCTTCCGTCGTACTCTGTAGAGCGAACTGGCTTCTCTCCTTCTTTTTCTTGGGTCCCTATTCAAAGTCGAAAATATCCTCAACCCTCCGATCGCTTGATGGATCACTTTTGGACCGTCAGATCGTGCAAAAATCTCTCTTATAAACTGATAATGGATGCTGACCGTCGGATCTGGGTCGGGATGAATTTCAATCGTTGGATCGCATCCAGAATCATTCTCTTGCTGTGAACCGCACCTGTGGATCACGTGAGTTTCTGATGGATCGTGCC
Source organism: Elaeis guineensis (assembly GCF_000442705.2). Taxonomy (NCBI): domain Eukaryota; kingdom Viridiplantae; phylum Streptophyta; class Magnoliopsida; order Arecales; family Arecaceae; genus Elaeis; species Elaeis guineensis. The sequence goes on along the minus strand of NC_026000.2, from coordinate 32,445,730 downwards.
CTGATTTCGTGGACCAATCGGTCAATCCACCGTGCACCGGAGGCTATAAAAATTATTTTTTAAGATATTTTGGCTCCATTTTCGCTTTGATTTTTATCTGAAAAATAAAAAAAGTATGCATTAAATTTTTCAAAAATTTTTTATCATTTTGATACTTAAATTACTCAATTAAATTAATATCTATTTTTCATAAATATGCTCTAATTTTATTTTTTTTTTAATTATTTATTTTTATAAAAAAATTTAATTTATTCATGAAATTAAGTTTTTAAAAAGATGTTAGTACCATAAATTATCAAAAATTCTTTCAATAAATATAAAAATATACCATTTATCAATGTCATTAATGGATAATTCTTAAATTATTTCAGATCATAGGATCATCATGGAGATGGTGATTGATCTGAATAGACCAGTGTACGGATCACTTCTTTCGAACAGATGGGTCTCGAGTCTACAGTGTAGTGACACTTGAGTGAGAGTGCAGGTAGTTGTTAGAGAATAATTAGCACTGAACGTGATCAACATGAAAAATCACATGGATGTCTGCTCACTTGTTAGTGACTTTCTCGATGCTGCAGTTGTATGACTTGTCTTTTAACCTACGGTGCTATAACTGCTCACAGTGAGGCTGCTGGAGTTTGATTATATATAAACATAAGTCTTAATGAGTCCTTGTAGTGGATGTTGATGATAGTTGATCCGCTATAGAAGTAAAGTATATCCTTAGATGAGATCTATCGATCCTAACAGAAGGCAGTAGTCCTATGAGATTTAAGAAGCTGAGTCTTTAAGTCTATAGCCATAGCAGTATGATTAATGAAAAAAAGTTTTCATAAAAATCATATATGGACTCGAGCTGATTGAATCTATCATATGATCAATGATGAGGTTTGACGATCCATCAATGATCTGTCATCTGATCGAGATTCATGATAGAGAGACTGTATCATACGTTAACTGCACCTAGAGATTCATCACCTTTTATTCTGCTGAATTACCACTACATACTGCTAGGTGTCACTGGTGGATTGTGAGATCCACGAGCATCATCTTGATGATCGATGATCCTTGGTGGGTAGAGTTGGAACGCTTTCAATCCATTAAAAAGAGTTTCAATGATATTATGATAGGGATCACAATATATCTCACTACCAGACAGAATAGAACGTATGGGGTCATACACAAAAGAAATTTTTAACTGTTCAGATAGTTGAATTACGATTATGAATCGTGATAGGATTTGATTATCAATTTGATTGATGATTGATACAATGCATGTTGGGTGGATGTCTGGCTAGGACACCACCTTCCAAGATCCTTTCAGTACCACACGATGCAGCAGGAAGAAAGAAGAAACAAAACAAAAAGAAAAACAATCAAAATACGTAGATCAGCCACAAAAGGGCTCGCCTCCACGGGGCATGCAAACTTCACTATGAAAAAAAAAATTTACAAGAGGAGACCTCACCCTCAACCCTTGTACGCCCAATTCTCTCTCACCTGAAGTTCCCCTCACAAAAGCTCTCTTTCTCTTGGAAGACCCCCTGAACCCCTGAAGTGCCTGGCGACCGCTGTCCAGGAGCCTCCTGCTCCTTCTCTCTCAGCGCCTCCGCCTCTCTCTTCTCTCGGGTTCGTACGGCTCTATACGGTGAGAAAACTCGAACCGCCTCCTCTTTGTTTCACGCACAGGCCCTTTTAAAGGGTTAAAACCCAATTAGATTAGGTTTAAGAGTCCTTAATCAACCCAAATTAGGTTCTGAACCGTCAGATCAAAAAACAGATCAACCCACGCCCTTCGATCGCGATCAGTCCACGAAATAGTGCCGTGGACCATGCAAAATGCATGAGAAACGCCCGCGTGATCCACAGGCCCAGGCGTGGACCGCCCGATCCACGGCGGACCGGGGCAAACGGCCAGTAGGCCACTGGGCCTGGGCCGGCCCACTCTCGCACGCGGGCCTGCGCACGCCTGGGCTGCGCGCCTGGCTGGGCCGTGCACCCGCCTGGGCCGCGCACCCACCTGGGCCGCCCACCCGCGAGGGCCGCGCGTCCCGCGCACCGCCGCCTGCTGCGGCACCGCTGCCGCCGGTCGGCGGTCCTCCACCATCTCGAATCTTGTGCCAACTTCAAAAGCTCGTATCTCCTCCATCCGAGCTCCGTTTCAAGTGATCTTGGTCTCGTTGGACTTCTTTTTTCACCGCGAACCTCGCTGTGGGCTCAATGTAGGCTAAATCTCGAGGCATCAAATCCTAACAATCTCCACCTCGACTCGATATTCGGCCTCCAAACTCCGAGAGCTTCTGGATCTCCTTGCCCCCATGCCCTGGGGCAATCGCCTGCTGATCATGGATGGGCAAACATGGGAGTCGAGCCAGGCTGCTCGATCCCATCTCCATCATATGCTGTACTCCTCCTAACCTGAGACCTGCTCGGGGCATCATCCTGCGGCAATAGAAATCTCACCTTGCGACGTCGCCTCTCGTCCTTCCGAGTCTTCTGTCTTGTACCCGATCCATCTCCTGGAGCTCCACCTCACTCTGGGCTCCACCTGGCTCCCGAAGCTCCACCTCGCACTGGGCTCCCTGCCAGGTAATAATGTCCTCTGCTCCCCTTCTTCCCCTCCAGCATAATCCTATCACCGTGTAACACCCTCAGGATTCCTCCACCAGCTACCATCCTGTAGTCTCTTGAATCCAGTCTGCTAAGTGAGATAAGATTCCATCTGAAATCGGGTATGTATCGGACCTCCCTCAATCTCCTCACTGCACCATCATGTATCCTCCAGCTGACCATCCCAATGCCTCTGATCGCACAGCTCGATCCATCTGACAGATATACAGTGCCCTCACTGTTCTCCAGGGAGTCAAACTGCTCCTCTCTGCAACATACATGATAGGGGCATGCAGAATCTAATATCCACTGCTGGAAAGAAGTAGATACCTCATCAGATATCTCTAGGACATCTCCATCTGAATCACTGCTGGCCGTCGCTACAGCAGCCACCATCCGATTTTTAAGTTGAGGATAATATCTGGCTAGATGCCCCAACTCCTCATACCAGTAACACCTGGTTTTGCTCAAATCCCTCCTGGACTTAGACCGCCCTTGTTGCGATCTCCTGTCGCTCCGTCTACTGCCTCCTGCTCCTCCAAAAGCCACTAAAGCTGAGCTACCGCCACCTGAGCTCGAAGCTGGATTCTTCCTCCTGAGAACCTCGTTCTGGAGTATCGCTGCGGTGACCTCGTCTATCTTGATAGTGCTCTTCCCCACTAAAAGAGCAGTCACCAAGGACTCGTACGAAGGAAAAAGTGACGCCAGCAAAACCAGCACCCTAGTCTTCTCCTCAACGTTCTCGCCATCGCTGAGGAGGTCGGTGAGGATCTTCTGGAAGTGGCTTAGATGCTCCTGCACGCTCTGTCCCTCAGTCATCCGTAGTTGGTAAAACTGCCTCCAGAGGAAAAGAGTGTTGGTGAAAAACTTCACCATGTACAACTCCTCAAGCTTCGACCACAGCACCGTCGGGGAAATCTCGCTCAGCACATGGATCACCACTTCATCTGCCAGGTACATGCGGATGGTACTCAACGCCTGCATCTGTAGCCATTTTCAATCCCGTACCTCTATGGTGGTTGGCTTCTCATCGCATAAGAGAGCATCGATCAACTCCTGTTGGATGAGCACGTCCTTCACCCTTGCCTGCCACAAAGAAAAATTGCTCTTACCATCGAACTTGTTGATCTCCATCTTGATTGTTCCTATCTTCTCCATCTTCAGTCTTGCTCACCACCATTGCAATCTGCATCCTTGTACTACCTTGCTCTGATACCACTTGTTGGGATGTCTGGCCAGGACACCACCTCCCAAGATCTTTTCAGTACCACGCGATGCAGCAGGAAGAAAGAAGAAACAAAATAAAAAGAAAAACAATCAAAATACGTGGATCAGCCACAAAAAGGCTCGCCTCCACGGGGCATGCAAACTTCACTATGAAAAAAAAATTTTACAAGAGGAGACCTCACCGTCAACCCTTGTACACCCAATTCTCTCTCACCTGAAGTTCCCCTCACAAAAGCTCTCTTTCTCTTGGAAGACCCCCTGAACCCATGAAGTGCCTGGCGACCGCTGTCCAAAAGCCTCCTGCTCCTTCTCTCTCAGCGCTTTCGCCTCTCTCTTCTCTCGGGTTCGTACGGCTCTATACGGTGAGAAAACTCGAACTGCCTCCTCTTTGTTTCACGCACAAGCCCTTTTAAAGGGTTAAAACCCAATTAGATTAGGTTTAAGAGTCCTTAATCAACCCAAATTTGGTTCTGAACCGTCGGATCAAAAAATAGATCAACCCACACCCTCCGATCATGATCGGTCCACAAAATAGTGTCATGGACCATGCGAAACGCGTGGAAAACGCCCACGCGGTCCACAGGCCCAGCCGTGGACCGCCCGATCCACGGTGGACCGGGGCAAAGGGCCAGCAGGCCGCTGGGCCTGGGCCGGCCCACTCCCGCGGGAGGGCCTGCGCGCGCCTGGGCCGCATGCCCGGCTGGGCCGTGTGCCCGCCTGGGCCCCCCGTTCGCATGGGTCGCGCATCCCACGCGCCGCCGCCTGCAGCCGCTGCCGCCAGTCACTGGCGGTCCTCCACTGCCTCGAATCTCGTCCCGACTTCAAAAGCTCGTATCTCCTCCATCCAAGCTTCGTTTCAGGTGATCTTGGTCTCATTGGACTCTGTTTTTCACTGCGAACCTCGCTGTGGCTCAATGTGGGCTGAATCTCGAGGCGTCAAATCCTAACAATGCAAAAATTGCATTAAGTAATTCACTAAAGAGTTAGTAAGTTAAAAGATGATTAATTAGCAATTGCATTGCTAAGTGGCTCAATTTGATTGAGCTATGGGACTTACATCAAGTCTAATTAAATTAGATTTAATTTGATTTGATATAGATTTGATTTGATCAAATCTAATTGGGTTATCAGATAATCAAATTGCATGGAAGAATGATTCTTATTTGAATTAAGATTTGAGTTTGACTCAATTCTTAATTAGACTAGGATCTAAACAAGAATATTTGAATTTCTATTTAGACTAGGGATTCTCATTTTTATGAGTGCACCAAATCCTAAATAGATTAAGATTAAATTGAGTTTGACTCAAGCACCAAGAGAGAGTCCAAAAAGACTAAGACTCCTTCTTTAATTAGGTGGCATCTAATCTAAATAGTTTGAGCTCCAAATCAGATTTGACTTTTCATGTATTTATGTCTAATCAGTTCTTTATATGATTAAAATTGGTTGAGATTTAAATTGGTTTAAATCAGTCATCTAAAAAAAGAGTCCTAATTGGATTAAACTCCTCTTCTCCATGCGCATAAGAAAGCCCCACGCCAACCAGTGTTTGGATGCCCAAAAGGAGAAGTTTTCTTTGAGATTTTAGCATGTAAGGAGTTTTAAATCCCTTCTTTCCATGAGAAACCCGAGCGCTAATATGAGAAGGGGTGGGCGGCATAATAAAGAGAGAGTCCAAGGTTACTTGGACTCTTATTTCCTATCCAAAAACCTTATCCCTTCACCTATTTAAACCATGGACCACATGAGGCGTTAGATGGTTGATGGAGATCAGATTTTGGATGCCCAAACTAGAGGAGAGTGCGTGGAGAAAAACAAGGGGAGAGGGCATGGTGAATTGCTCCATGGCATGAGGTAAGGTTGCACTTATCTCTTCTTTATTACAAACAACCAAAGGTTGGTTGTTAGGACACCTTCTCTCCCATCTTTTGTCTATGTTTAGACATGGATTTCTCCTCTTCTCTTTATCCAAAAGTTGGACAAAATTCTTACATCTCTAGTGTAGAGATTTGATACATAAGTTACAAGAAGAAAAGAGAAGAAAGAGTTCTTCTCATGATCTCTAACATAGAGATCAACATCCTCCTTCTTCTTCTCCTCTTAGATTGTCTTAAGAGAAAAGAAGATTTTTATCCATTAAGATACAATCTCTGCAAGGGAGCTAGCACCCCGATGAGATCAAAAAGCTTCTGATTAGATCAGAATCTCATGTGGATATCCATAGAGGCCAGACACTTGTACGACTTTAAGGGACCTTTGAAAGACATCCATGATCATCAGTTCGTGGTGAAGATTGATCTATGTCAAGGTATATTCTCTATTTATTTTTTTCTATTTGATTTTTGTATATGAATCCTATCTCATATATGATGATCTTGTTTATGATTTTAAGATTTGATCTTATGCATGCTTAGATTAGATTATATTTAATCTAAAATTTTTAAATTTTGCTGCATACTCGTTTTGAAAAACTTTTGCATGCATGAAATCATGAAACTCCAACAAGTTGTTACCCAAAAATTAATGATTCTTACTCGTCATCAAGAAAATGACTCAAAGCAGATGAATGGCCTCCGTGGTATTTAACATAGGTCAGATACTAAACTCTATCGTAATAAACTGGCCGATCTATGGGCCTTATGGACACAATGATGAAGAAAAAGACTTTCATTAAAGAGAAACTTTTTACAAAGGTGGTCGGTTCGTTACAAAAATACCTCAGTACACACCGAGGTTGACAAAAGGAACCGACCAAACGTTAAGCTCAGACATGCTTGAGCTGAGATACAGAAAGAAAAGACTTAAACCCCCTTTATGGGGTGGGGGATTCATCAACCTCCGCATGATCAGAAAGGATGATGATGATCAAGGTGGAGCTGCACCACCTCCTTGGCTACCTGATCTTCTCGAGCCGAACTAAAGACGTCTTCGACTCGTACCTCATCTTCGACCTCACCAACCTCCTCTTCGTCATCCGACTCCAGGAGGCCAAGGTTGGGATCAGAAAAATGGTTCTTGACCTTCTCCTTGAAATCCTCGACCCCTTACACATAAGAAAGCGAGATGAACTCTGACTTGATCTGTGAAACTCAATCGAAGACTTGAAAGCTTGGACCGAGGCGATCTTGGCAGCCTCCAGCTCCCCCTCATGCTTCTTCTTCTCGGTTGATAGCCGAGCTTCAGTTTTCATCCGAGATTTGGAGAGCTCGGACTCCAGTCGCTTCATCTCTTCCTCCAGTGACTTAGCCTTCTCTTCGGCCTTCAGTTTGGATAGCTAGCATCATCCGCCCTTCTATTGGCCTGATTGGCCTTTTTCTTGGCCTCTCTCGAGATGCATCGAGCTTCACGTGCTGACTCCAAAAAATGATCGAAGTGATGGATGAGCTATATATATTTTTAAAAAAAAGAAAGAAGAAAAAGTGGGTCAGTAAGAAGTATTTAAGAAGAAAAGATCGGAAGTAGCCGAGGAAGGTTAGTAGATAGTCATTTACCCGAAGAAGGGAGTCCCACGAGTCCTAAGTTCAGAACGCCCCACCTTCAGAGTTAAAGGCCTCAACGTCGGCCGGTAGTAAGGCCGACCTAAGCAGAGGTCGGGCAAGCCGATAATCACCGACCTCCTTCCTGGTGTCTGAGGCTTCGATGTTTGATGGAACTTTCATCGGAGAGGACACCTCAATCGGTGGATCGATCAGATGAGAAGACATGCACACCAAAATCAAGGGAGTGCCCGAACCTCGATACGATGAAGATATAGAAGGTTGGGGGAAGGTTCCCTCAGTGCGACAGACTGAAGAGGCACCACTGCCCTTGCTGGCACTGAAGATTCTTTCCTTGGGATGCTACTAGGCCCTGAGGAACCCCCAACAGTGGGCTGGGTGAGCACGGCCTCGGTTCGACCACGCTTTGGAGTAGAAGCTGCACTTGACTTCTTCCTCTTCACAGTAGCCCAACGAATAGACTCTAGCTCCATAGGATTCATTACTGCATCAAACATGAGATTAGCTAATAAAGGCAAAGCACCGAACTAAAGAACATAAAAAGAACTTACTTTTTGGGTCGGCCAGACTCAACCCGACTTTGAACAGAGTCTCCTCAGTAAAGAACTTGGTCGATGGAGGGGGAATGTGACTAAAGATCTACTTCAATACCTCCTCCTCGGCATCTGATAAAATTGGAGCTCTGACTGCTAACCTATAAGGTCGACCTCACGACATGCTGAAGTTCCAGGGTTGCTCGGTCGAGATGAAAAAGAAGCGCTCCTTCCAATTGTGCACTGAGGAAGGAGCACCTCAAAAAAGATGAAGCCCCTTTCGAGGAGAGGCGTACCACCACCAGATATAAGGTTTGAATCCTATTCAAAACCAAACAACCACTTAATATAAGTCCTATTTGCATCAAGAATCCTTATTTCTTTAGTTATTTGATCCTCTTTAGGAGATCCTTTAAGTGCCAACTTTTGGAGCCCTTGCACCTACAAATACACACGCCACATGACTGCCATGGGATGCCCCAATCAGGTCCACACATCCTCTCTAGTGTGTGCATACCCAACTTGATCAAATCAAGTGAAGTCCCATCAAAACTATTAAGAAAATTGATTAAGGGTTTGATCTCTTAATTCATATGATCCAAAAATCTAGGCATCCAATAATTGAAGCCCAATAAATCTAATTCATTTAGATTATTAGGAGATAATTAAATTTAAATTAATTTTATCAAATAAAAAATTTAAATGCAAAGAAAAAATTAGGTTCAACTATATGCTAGCAAAGTTACCTTGAATCCAATAGGACTTTTCTAAATCCAATCAAAACTTCATAAGCCTTATTGCTTATTTCAGATCTAATCCCTTTATTGTGTGACCTCATAGATTTAATTCTATCTGATAGTGAGATATACAATGATCTCTATTATAGTATCATTAAAACTCTTTTCAATGGATCAGAATAATTTTACTCTAGCTCATTAAGGATTGTCGATACTGAGTAATCCTAGTGAGCTCTCACAATCCACCAGTGACACCTAGCAGTATGTAGTGGTTACCTAGTAAAATCAAAAAAGAACCTCAAAGAGTAGTTCACATGTGATTCAGTCCTTCTATCGTGAGTTCCGACTAGATAGCAGATCATAGATAAATCATCAAACCTCATCATCAATCATATGATAGATTTGATCAACTCGAGTCCAATTACGATCCTCATGAAAACTCTTTTTTATCAATCACACTGCTGTGGCCACAGACTTACGAACTTAGCCTCTCAAATTTCATAGGACTATTTCTCTCTATCAAGATCAATAAATTCCATCTAGATGCACACCCTGCTCTTATAGTGGACTAACTATCACCAACATCTACTACAAGGGCTCATTGAGATCATATCTATGTGTCAGTCAAACTCCAGCAACCTCACTGCGAGCAGTCATACCATCGCAGGTCAAAAGATCATTCATATAACAACAGCATCGAGATAATTACTGACGATCAAATAAAAATTCAAGTGATCTCTTGTACGGTCACGCTCAGTACTAGTTATTCTCTAACAACTATCCACACTCGTCGCTCAGTATCTTTATACTATAGACTAGAGACTCATCTACCCCAAAAGAAGTGATCTGTGCATCGGTCTATCCAGATCGATCATCGTCCTCATGATGATACTATGATCGGAAGCATTTAAGAATTATATACATATCTCTAATTCTCAACACCTTGAGTATATGTATCGAAATGTTAATTTTATTGATGATTCAAGGATATATCACACTTGAATGAAAATTAAACTTATCTTTTTATTGATCAAATTAATGTATTAAGTATAAAATTGTATCTCAGATTTATTACAATATATTAGCCATATTGGCTTATAGGATACACATCTAACAATCTTCTACTTGAACTAAAGTCAATTGACCACTAATCTAAGTTCCATCTTCTCAAGGTGGATTTTTATCTTTGGCTAGCTCAATTGCTTTATCAGCAGATCTGTCACGTTGTCCGCAGAGTCTACTCTTCGCACCTCGACATATTTCTTTTCGAGGTAGTCGCGTATGATATAGTACCACCATTCGATGTGCTTTAATTTCTGATGAGATCTCGACTCTTTAGCAAGTGCCATGACTCCATTATTGTTGCAATAAAGTGGTATGGCATCCGATGTCATTACTCTAAGCTCCACGATAAACTTCTTGAACCAGAAGCCTTCCGTTGCAGCATCCGAAGTAGCGACATATTCAGCCTCTGTGGTTGAATCCGCTATGATGGATTGCTTGAAACTCTTCCAGCTGACTGCGCCACCATTGCATTCGAACATATATCCTAACGTAGACTTTCTATCATCAAGATCTGACCTGAAGTCTGAATTAGTATATCCCTCGACTCACAACTCATAAGCTCCTCCAAAGATCAAGAACAAATTTTTAGTTCTTCTCAAGTACTTAAGGATGTTCTTTACAGCTATCCAGTGCTTCTTGTCTAGATTCAACTGATACCTGCTCATAATACTTACAACAAGGGTAATATCAGATCGAGTACACAACATGGCATACATGAGGCTCCCTATGACCAAGGCATAAGGAATTCTAGTCATACGCTAAATTTTCTCAGATGTGGTCGGACACATCATCTTGGAAAAATGAATACCATACCTAAGAGGTAAGGTCCTCTTTTAGAGTTTTTCATGTTGAACCTCTTCAGCACTTTCTCTATGTATAGCTTTTGTGAGAAACCTAATATCTTTTTAGATCTATCCCTATAGACCTTTATTTCAAGAATATAGGATGCTTCCCCTAGGTCTTTCATGGAGTATTTCTTTGATGACCATCTTTTGACCAAGATCAGTATGGAAATATCATTTTCAATGAAGAGAATATCATCTATGTACAATATGAAGAATATTATTGTGCTCCCACTGACCCTCTTGTATACACAAGGTTCCTCTTCGTTCTTGATGACACTAAATGATTTGATCGCATCATCAAAATGAAGATTCCAACTTCGAGAAGCTTGCTTTAATTCGTATATGGACCTTTGCAGCTTGCAGACTCGATGATCACCATCACCAGATATGAAACTCAAAGGCTACTTCATATAGATATCTTCTGCAAGATATCCATTCAAGAAGGCTATTTTTACATCCATCTATCAGATTTCATAATCATAATAAACAAACAGCAAGCAGAGTGCGGATGGATTTCAGCATGGCTACGGACGAGAAGATTTTTTAATAGTTAATACCCTCGCGCTGACTATAACTTTTTGTCATGAGCCTAGCTTTATAGGTCTCTACCTTACCATCGGTATCTATTTTTTTTTGTAGATCCATTTACACCCAATGGATACTATACCCTTGGGTGGATCCACTAAGATTCATACTTGATTCGAATGCATCGAGTCAATTTCTGACTTCATTGCATCTAACCATTTCTCAAAATTGATGTCAGACATCACCTTGTCAAAGGTATTAGGATCATCACCATGACCCTTATCTCCCATAAGGAATATTTCTTTTACTTCCTTCGTAAGCATACCCATGTACCTTTCAGAAGGTCGGAAGACCCTGCTAGATCTACGAGGTGGTAGAAGAACATCAACTACTGGCTCATAAATAATGGGTTCCTAAATATCCATAGCTCTTTGCTCTTCAAAGACCTTCTCTTCAAGCTCAACTAACCTTCCACTGCCACCATCCTGGATAAACTATTTTTTTAGAAATATGGTATTCCGGCTCACAATCACATTGTGATCTTGTAGAAAGTAGAAGTAGTATCCCATTGATTCTTTTGGATACCCTATAAAATGAGCTATTATAGATCTATCCTCTAAGTTATCAGCCATCTGTCTCTTGACATAGGCCGGACATCCCCAAGTCTTAAGATAACCTAAACTCAATTTTTTACCATACCATATCTCATAGATATGGTAGGAACATATTTTGATGAAACTCTAATCAACAGGTGAATTGCAGTTAATAAGTCTCTAAAGATATAAGGATAAATCAATGAAGCTCATCATGGACCTGACCATATCTAATAGGATCCTATTCCTCCTTTCAGATACCCCGTTAAACTGAGGTGTTTCAGAAGGAGTCCATTGAGAGACTATGCCGTTATCCTTAAGATATCTCAAAAATTTTCAACTAAGATATTCACCTCCTTGATCAGATCGAAAAATCTTAATGAATTTGTCTGTTTATTTTTTTACTTTATTTTTAAATTCTTTGAACTTTTCAAAGACTTTAGACTTGTGTTTCATCAGACACACATAACCGTATCGAGACAGATTATTGGTAAAGATGATGAAGTAGCTATAACCATCCCTAACCTTCACATCAAATAACCCACACACATCGATATGTAATAAGCCAAGTAACTTGATGGCCCTTTCTCCATGTCCTACAAAGGGTAACTTGGACATTTTTTTTCGAAAACAAGATTCACAAGCTGGATACGACTCTGGATCAAGAGAGCCAAGGATCTTATTTTTTTCAGCTTGTTCATCATGTCCTCTCCAATATAGTCTAGTCTATGATGCCACAAGTACTTTTAATTAATTTCATCTCTAGATCTCTTTTGACCTACGGCACTCACTATTTGCTCATTCAAATTCACATTCACATCAACATGCAAGTGATATAGACTATCAATTAAAAAATCACGTGCAACAAATCTATTTCATAAATAAATAGAATAAAAGATTTTATTAAAATTAAATTCAAAATCATCCTGTGCTAGCATAGACACGAAAATTAAATTTCAACTAGCTATAGGAATAAAATAACAGTCCTTCAAATCTAATCTAAATCCCGATGGTAATCGAAGAGAATAAGTGTCGACGACTTCTGCAGTAATTTTTACTTCATTATCGATCCAAAAAATATGTCACCTTTCCTCAACCTCCTACTTTCTATTAGACCTTGCATTGAAGTACATATATGAGCACTCGAACTAAAATCCAATATCCAACTAGAAATAGAAAAAATCATAAGGTTAGATTCAATTATGAGCATACCTTCTGAAGGTTTATCACTCTTTTTGATCTTTAGGCTATCCAGATAGAGTGGACAGTAACGTTCCTCCTCTAATGGCCGTCAGCATCATAGTGGAAACACTTTTCCTTTGCTTCAACCTTCTTTGGAACATCCTTCTTTGGCTTGCTCTCTTTTTTCTGCTTCTTAGCGGATTTATTTTTCTTCTTCCAACCAGACTTTTTTTTGGTCGAAGAAGTCTGCTCCACAGCAAGAACAGTGCCTTTTGAATTCCTCAAGATTTCCTCGGTAGTGACCAACATGTTGACCAGTTCGGATATAGTGCAATCAAGTTTGTTCATATAAAAATTTACAATAAATTGACTATATGAACTCATAAGGGATTGAAGGATCAAATCCATCAGTAATTTCTTTTGCATATCAAGTCCGAGCTTCCTAAACTCCTCGATGTCCTTGATTACTGTCATATAGTGCTCATAGACTGACTGTCCTTTGTGCATCTTCAGATTGAAGAGTCTCTTAGATATTTTGAAGCATGCTATATGGCTCTGCTCACTATATAACTCTTGTAGGTGAGTGATCATAGCCCTGGTAGGGGGCATATGCACATGCTGGCTTTGCAACTCATTTGACATGGATGCCAGCACATAACACTTGATCCAACTATCCTTATCCATCCATTTTTCATAAGCAGTTCTTTGCTCTACTGTAAGACAGTTTGATAACACTAGATGTTCCTGGTCGAGTACATGACTTAATTTTTCAGAAGTCAGGATAATTCTGAGGTTTCTTAATCAGTCTTTATAGTTTGTTACAGTCAAATGATTGGATTCAAGGATGCGGGTTAGAGGGTTTGAGGCTGACATTGTTTAACTGTGAGAGCAGAGATTCAAGTTAGACTTTTATACTTAAAAATATATATTCGCTTCTAGAGACTTTAAGATGCAAACAATGACTCCCACTAATTTTTTAGATCCCTCCACTCTCCGGATGGAAAACGAAAACCCTAACGTGACAACTGGATTCCTAGTGAGTGCTGCGGTCCTACCGATATCATGTACCTCACCTAACAGTTATTGAAAATATGCACATTGATGCATAGTCAACTCTTTGCCTAGATGCTTCTCTAAACATGTAGCAGCGACTTGATCTCTAAGTCATATAGGCTCACCTAACAGTTATTGACCACACTCTTTAATTAAGCCTGACCCACCATTCACAAGTAGATACAAGGCCGTCATTGGGTCCCTCACCTAACAGTTATTGGGCTCAACCCCATCCTTATCATGGAGCAACTCTTTGCTAATAGAGTGGTTGCGTTTCTCGATGCAACTGAACCATTATGACCAGTCGAGAACAATCAACACCAGTAGCATGCCCGCATATCTACAACGATGGAAAAAATTTTAGGAGAGATTTTAGGTTTAGGTCTCATCTAATCAGTCATCACATGATCGATCTAATTGGCATGGGCTAAACCAAACCGCCAAGCAACCTTATTCAAGACTCGATCTTCCAAATTGATCAGATAAGTGAAGATCGATGGGGGTCCCTCCGTTGCTTTCTTTAGACATCAATAAATTGACCAGGTCAGCGAACAGAATCAATTAAATAACCACCTCTCAATTGCATGTCTTAGACACCAATCGGTCAATTGATCCAAATAGATTAGCTTAAGCGAATCAGGCTCAAGCCATCGAGCCGAATAAGATCCTTAGGTTAATCGATTCTACATATGAGATTCAATCAATTTGTTCAACAATAATTGCATGATCATATAACTTAATTGACCTAACCCTAATCAGTACTTGACTCAGTTTAATTAATTATTAATCAAATTAAATCCATTATGTTCAAATCAAAAATTTTAGATGCAATCTAATTACATGATCTAATTTTTAATTTTTTCATAACCAAAACCCTTATGCATAAACATAAATTTCAGATTTCAAAACTAAATTTCAAATCTAAATTCTTTGTATGAAAGGTAAGTTTTAAATTATGAAACTAATTTTCAGATTTAACATACAAGCATATATCTCATATATGTATGTAAAATTTAGATCTAAACAAAAATTCAGATTATAACATGATATCATATATCTCATATACAAATCATGAATCATATTGATAATAGTTTTCAAACCTAAATATGTAATCATATATCTCATATATGAATCATAAATCAAGTCAAATTAATTTTTAGATTTATGCATGTATCTACATATCACATAAACATGAACTAAAAACTGTTCTAGAACAAAATTTAGATCTATGCATGCTTTCACATATCAATTATATGATCTAAAAATTAAATATAAAATAAATTTCAGATTCAAAACAATCATCTATACATCTCATATATCAAGAAAAAAATTAGGTTTTAAAATTTTTTTCAAAACATGTATGTCAATTTCATGCATATGAAATCCATGGCTTTAATACCACTATTGAAATTTTGTCAAAAAATATCCATGTATGTTTCAAAAAAAAATTTTCTAAACAATGCAGCAAAATAAAAGATTAAAATATTTTTTAATCTATATCATGCATGCATAAAATATAGATTAATAAGATCTACTTCATATGCTAAAATTGAACACATACTGAATTTTATGCTGAAATTGAATATATGATCGAATCACATATCCGTTTCACGAATCCTTTCTTCAAATCTGGATCTGAAAGAGAGTAGATTCTTCCTTAATTGTGCAAGTGCCAGACCTCTACATATATCCACTCAAGATCAGTCTGGAACAATTCCCTTTTGTGTTGATCTTTCTTTTCTAAAAATAATCATCTACGAATCTGGATGAAACCTAGATCACGATCAACTCTTTGATTTTTTTTTTAATCTTTTTTTTCTCTTCTTCTCTTATTTTTCTTCCCTCGATTATAAAACAATCAAGGACTGAAAACTAACAAGCAAAAAAACGTCCAAACTTTTTTTGGATGTGAAGAAGTGGGATGCCCAACAACCTTGATGTTGGACTTCAAAAGAGAGAAGAGAGGGAGAAAAGAAAGTGGATGTGGAGAGCTTTTAAAGGAGATGTGGAATACAAAGCTAAGGAGAGATCAGGAGCAACATTCACTAATTTGATTGGTTATGATAGTCTTTTATTATATGTTGCCCAGCTTAAACCGATTGCACAGCTCTCACACTGATCATTCAAAGGTTTGATTAGCCGTTGATTCTACAGAATATCGATGGACCATACTGCTGAACAAGGACGAATCCGAGCCATATCGAGCTGCACTATAGGATAAAATACAAATAGATATATTATTTCATGCACACAAAAAATCTTCACTAAGAAGCTGGGATGAATTACGTGGCTATAAATTTCCTTTTGTTCCGCCAAGTAACCCCTACAATGAGATTTTTACAACATCGTATCATCATCCACCATTCATTCACCGGAACTCACATTGTATGTATGATACATCATCAAATCAAACGTGGAACTGCTCCAATTGCACATCCTTTGCTTTGAGGGGCACATACTCCCCGAGATACACCTCGAGATGGTCGGCCAGGCTCGACTTATCGATGCTCTCATGATGGTAGGATTTGCACACGAAATAAACCACGGTCTGCGCCACCAAGGCGAAGAGAATTACCATGCAAAGGATGGATAGCATCAGGACCGCGTTCCCGACCCTCAAAACCACCCCGAGATTCATATAAGATCCATCGACGACCAGGAGTTTGAAACCCACTTCCACGCCCACGAAACAGAGGTTGAGCAAGACGAAGATGGCGACCGCCGTCCAGGTCTTGCCCTTGATGAGGGCCCGGCTCTTTCGCATCGCCTCGATGCCGCAGGTGTCCTCGAGGACGGAGACGACACTGGCGACGTGCCAGATGACGCTGATCCAGACGAGGCCGGCGGCATAGAGGAGGAAGATGAGGGCGACGGCGACGGCGCCGGGGATCGCGGGGCCGAGGAGGAGGACGGCGAGGACGATGACGAAGATGGCGACCGTGTTGTAGGCGAGGAGAAGGAGGAAGGCCCAGATGAAGGTGACCATGAGTCGGCGCCAGACCTTGGGGACGACGGAAAGGACCTTGGGGAAGGAGAGGTCCTTGGCGGTGTAGATGGAGGCGACGGAGTAGACGACGGCAGAGGTGGAGAGGAGGGAGAGGACGAGGAGGGCGAGGAGGTAGGCGGCCTTGAAAAGGAGGAAGCCGTACCATTCGGATGTCAGGCGGGAGAGGATGGCGGATTCTGAAGGGGAGCCCGTGGGAGCATCGTCGAGGGCGACCTCGTTGCGGTCGATCTTGGAGAAGAGGAGGTGGGAGACGTAGATGTGGACGAAGAAGAGGGTGGAGAGGGGGAGAACGAGGGCGAGGGTGATCTGGGAGAAGAGACGCCGCCATGAGAGCACGATCTTCGACGCCTCGTGGTAGATCCCCACGGGACCCAGGAATTGGAGCTCCTCCGGCTCTCGATCCATGCTGCGCTGCCGATTGGAAGAAGAAGAAGAAGAATTGGAAGAAGAATTAGGGTTTCTCTAGGTAGGGAATTGGGGAAGAAACGGGGGGGGAGGGAGAGAGATATAAGGAGAGGGAGGAGGAGCCTTGTGGGAATGAAGACAGAATGGTGGTAGACTCTGGAAGGGTTTGCCCCTGGACTTTCTCTTAAATTACGAGGGAGAGGGATTATGGGGTGGGTTGATGGTGCGTGACACGTGGGAAAAAGTGCAGCTGAATAACACTGCATGCAGGACATGTATCATGTCTATTTGTGATGCATGTGATCACTCTAAATGGTGTGGATGCTTGCAGCATCAGCTAATAGGGTTGCACTTGATCCTTCTGTGGAATCTATTATGTCTTAGTGATTTGGGAATGATGAGCATTAGACCAATTTGCTCCTTGCAAAATCGTCTATCTCAAATTTAATCAAATGATAATTAGGAGTTACACTATTCCTAGAAAAGTTAATGATTTCTATGGGTGGTTTCAACTAGTTAATGAAATTGTGATCTAATCTTTGATGAGTATGAGTTTAATGGATTGCCTGCCATCATAAATCCATCTCTGGAAGAGACGAATTTAATCACTTTCCTATCGTGGTTGTGTTCTTCTCGCATCGTCATTGATGACCTATTTCCTTATGCGCCATAAATTTCACATACCATTGAGAATACATCATTACAAGCTTATATATGTAGGCATAGTATTTTATCTGCAAGAATATACCAAACACAATTAAGATTTCTGTTTTCCTTCATCAAAAATAGAATTATGTTCTATCAGATTTAAGCATAACTTAGCTAAATTGACATCCTAGATTATACTCAAACTTACAAATAGGAGACCAACATTAGTATAAATCAGCTTACTAGATTAATAGGCATTAAATAGAGATATCAACCATTATACAATTGTTTCAGATAGACTTCTATTAGATCAATCTGCCTTGATCCATAACCATATAGAAGCAAACAACCGTGCTTAGTCTTTTATCCCTCCACCGATACAACCATAATAACATGCTTGCACAGTTTCGGGCCGATATATTTACATTAAGGTTTGCATCCTTTTGGAGGTTCAGGTTTAACTTAGTCATCGCAAAAAAAATTTCCCTTATAATTTAAATCACTCAATATTTTTTAGATTTAAATTGAATCAAATATGTTAAAATTATTTTTTTCATATATCATGCTCTAATAAATCAGTCTTTTTAGGAAAATACCCGAGAAGATTTTCTTCGTACTAAACTCACGAGCCCTATCAAATTTTCCACGAATGGGGTGGCTTTTCCGTAATTCGCTTACTGAGTAGGTATCTTTCCCAATGGCCGGCCACGAAAGGTCGGGTTTTCCAAGGTGGGCGCAGACCCAAGAGTCCGTCCACTCTTGGGCGGAAACTTCCTTATTGCCAACCCGGTCAATTCAACAAAGTCCAAGGTGACTCGTTCTTTTTTCTTTTTTTTTTTTTTTTCTGGTAGTTTTCAATACTTCGACACAAAGTTAGGTCGGAGAAGACGACGAAGGATGAAAAAAATACAGCATTTGTTTTCAAGCCGGTAAGAACGATGTAAATTAGAATGAATTGAAATAAAAATCAAAATAATAATATAATAATATCTCATTTTCTATAATTAAATTATTGAAATAAAATTTATTCATTTTTATTTTTATTTAAAAATTTAATTGTTTCCAACTAAAGATAGCCTAACATATTTTATGTCGTATAATTTTTTTTTATTTTTCTAAATGAAAAATGTCACGCTCCAAATCCGAAATATAACACGGCCACGCTATCAAGAGATACAGCCCATGATAACACGAAGCCAACATTCATCTTCTTAAATATAATAACAGATGTATCATAAATAAAAATAATAATAAAGTTCAATTCAAATACTTAATTAAATCAAAACTGGTTCCGAATATCTAAATCCAAAAGCAAATATCAATCTAAATCTCAAAGTTCATAATTAAATAACTATAAATTTATGATCATAAAATAAACTAAATTTTTACTACAAAATTTTCAAACTTGCTTCATAAATTCCCAAACTTGAATTTCCTTCACCGATCCTAATCTTATTTCTCTGTAAAAAAAGAATATGAAAAAAATATACACTAGCCCAATAAGTAGAATCTACATTTTTTTATCGGATCCAGCATAATTTTTTTTATTATAATATAATATTTAAAAAATAATGAATATTATAAAAATAAGTATTTCATAAAATATATAATAAAATAAATCATAAATCAATCATACATGCATAAATCATGTATATTTCATAATCATGAATCATAAATCATTTTTATCATGTATTCATATCATGTTTCAAAATATTACTCACAGATATTCATGCTAAGGTCACTATTATATCTGTGATAGGATCATGTTTCTTAATCGACAGAGTTCTTATTTCGCGTGCCAACTTTATACCCATTGGCGAGGCCATGTTTCGTATGAATGCTTGCTCCAGATGTCGACCTGTTAAATGTATGTCCTAGAAGTCAATATGACTGACATATTATAATAAAACTAGGACACAATTTTATACTTAATATATTAATTTGATCAATAAAAAGGCAAGTTTAATTTTCATTCAAGTTTGATGTGTCCTTGAATCGTCCATGGAATTAACATTTCGATACATATTCTCAAAGTATTGAGAATTAGAGACATATATTTAATTCTTAAATGCTCTCAATCATAATATCATCATGAGGACGGTGATCGATTCAGATAGACCGGCACATAGATCGCTTCCTACGGGGCAGATGATTCTCTGGTCTACATTATAGAGACACTGAGCGATGAGTGCGGGTAGTTGTTAGAGAACAACTAGTGCTGAGCTTGACCATACGAGAGATCACTTGAATTTCTACTCGATCATCAGTGATTGTCTCGATGCTATAGTTGTGTGAATGATCCTTTAACCTGTGATGGTATGACTACTCACAGTGAGGCTACTGGAGTTTAACTGACACATAAATATGATCTCAATGAGCCCTTGTAGTGGATGTTGGCTATAGTTGGTCCACTATAGGAGTAGGGTGCACATCAATATGAAATCTATCGATCTTGATAAAAAGGAGTAGTCCTATGAGATTTTAAGAGGCTAAGTCCGAGAGTCTGTAACCACAGTAGTATGATTAATGAAAAAAAAATTTTATAAGGATCACAATTGAACTTGAGTTAATCAAATCTATCATATGACTGATAATGAGGTTTGATGATTTATCCATGACCTACCATCTAGTCAGGACTCACAATAGAGAGACTGAATCACATGTGAACTATATCTTGAAGGTTTTTTTTTGGTTCTATTGGGTTGCCACTACATACTGCTAGGTATTACTGGTGGATTATGAGAGCTCACTAGGATTGCTTAGGATCAATCATCCTTGATGAGTTAGAATGAAATTGTTTCGACCCATTGAAAAGAGTTTCAAAAATACTATGATAGAGATTATTATATATCTCACTATCAGATAGAATGGAACCTATGGGATCACACAATAAAAGAATTAGATCTAGAATAAATAATTAAACTTATGAAGTCTCAATTAGATTTAGAAAAACCCTATTGGGTTCAGGATAACCTTGCTAGTACATGGTTGACTCAATTTTCTCTTTACATTTGAATTTCTTATTTGATAAGATTAATTCAAATTTAATTACTGGCTAATCACCTAAATGAATTAGTTTCATTGGACTACAATTGTTGGATGCCTAGGGTTTTGGATCGTATGAATTAAGGGTTCAAGCCCTTAATTAATTTTCTTGATAGTTTTGATTGGGCGCCACTTGATTTGATCAAGTTGGATGTGCCCACCCATTAGAGAGCGTGTGGGACCAGCATGGAGTGTCCCATGGGTGCCATGTGGTGTGTGTATTTATGGGTGTAAAGACTCCAATAGTTGACACCTAAAGGATCTCCTAAAGGGAGTCAAATAACTAAAAAAATTAGGATTCCTAATGCAAGTAGAAATTATATTAAGTGGTTGTTTGGTTTTGAATAGGATTCAAACCTTATGTCTATTTAAAGAGACCTTCCTTAAAGCCTCTAAGTAATTGAACCAGCAGCCCCATGCCTCCATAGAGCATCCCACGCCCCCTCTCTTTCTTCTCCATTCTTTTCTCTCTTGAAGATCCAACACCCAAGCCTTGGGCGTCCTCCATCTTCCACGCCCAAAGGAGTTTGGGTATCTCCTTGTTTGCTGATTTCTAGTTCTTGATTGCTTCATAATCAAGAAAAAAAAAGCAAGAGAAGAAGAAAATCAAGGAAAGGATCAAAGAGTTAATCGCGATTCAGACTTCGTTCAGATTCGTAAGCTGATTTTTTTTAGAGAAAAAAAATTAACACTAAAGAAGATTATTTTAGACTGATCCTGAGTGCTTGCATGGCTAAGAAAAAATCTATTATCTTCTAAATCCAGATTTGAAGAAAGAATTTATGAAATAGGTATATGATTCGATCACATATTCAATTTCAGCATATGTTCAATTTTGACATATGAAGTAGATCCTATTATTTTATATTTTATACATGTATAATATAGATTAAAAGATATTTTAATTTTCTATTCTGTTATATTATTTAGAATAAAAAAATTTAAAATATACATGCATGCTCCGACATGGTAAATCCAACAGTGGTATCAGAGCCACAGGTTCCATATGCATGAAATTGACATATATATTTTGAAAAATATTTCAAAATCTGATTTTTTTTTAATACATGAGATATATAGATGAGTGTTTTAAATCTAAAATTTATTTTAGATTTAATTTTAGAATATATAGTTGATATATGAAAGTATGCATAGATATGAATTTTGTTCTAGAATGGTTTCTAGTTCATAATCATGTGATATGCAGATGCATGTATAAATTTAAAATTTAATTTGACCTGATTCATGATTTAGATATGAGATATGTGATTATATATTTAGGTTAAAAAATTATTTTCAATATGATTCATGATTTGTATATGAGATATATGATATCATGTTAAGATCTGAATTTTTGTTTAGTTCTGAATTTTATATATATATATGAGATATATGTTTGTATGTTAAATCTGAAAATTAGTTTCATGATTTAAAACTTATCTTTCATGCAAAGAATTTAGATCTGAAATTTAATTTTAGAATCTAAAATTTGTGTTTATGCATAAGGATTTTGGTTATGAAAAAATCAAAAATTAGGTCATGTAATTAGATTGCATCAAAAAAATTTTATTTGAACATAATAGGTTTAATTCGATTAAGTAATTGATCAAACTGAGTCAAGTATTGATTAAAACTAGATCAATTAAGTTATATGATCATACAATTATGGTTGATCAAATCGATTGAATCCCATATGTAAAATTGATTAACCTAAGGATCTAGTTCGGCTCGATGGCTTGAGCCTGATTCGCTTGAGCTAACCTATTTGGATCAATTGACCTATTGGTGTCTAAGATAAGTAATTGAGAGATGATTATTTAATTAATTTTATTTGCTGATCTGATCAATTTATTGATGTCTAAGAAAAGTAACGGAGGGCCTCCCACCGATCTCCACTTATCTAACCAATTTGAAAGATTGAATCTTAAATGAGGTTGTTTGGCAGTTTGGTTTAGCCCATATCAATTAGATCAGTCATATGATGATCGATTAGATGAGATCTAAATCTAAATTTTTTCATAAATATTAAGTCCATAGGTCTTCCACCATTGTAGATGTACGAATGTGCTACTGGTGTTGATTGTTCTCGACTGGTTACAGTGATTCAGTTGCATCGAAAATATGCAACCACTCTATTAGCAAAAAGTTACTGATAAAGATGGGATAGGACCCAATAACTATTAGGTGAGGGATCCAATAACGGTCTTGCACCTGCTTGTAAATAGTAGATCGGACTTAACTAAGGAGTGTAGTCAATAACTGTTAGATGAGCCTACATGACTTAGAGATCAAGTTGCTGCAATATGCTTAGAGAAGCATCTGGGTAAAGAGTTGTCCATACATCGGTATGCATATTACCAACAACTGTTAGGTGAGGTTTTTAAGCAAAAATTCAGTGCAGGGGCAAAATGATAATTTTAAAATTTTTCAAAATTACTATTTTACAGCAGAATTATTAATTAATCTCATTAATTGATACTAATTAACCCTACACTAGGATCTAAATATAATACAACAGCATGCATTTAAATTTGAAATTCAAATTTGAAACAGTAAACTTTTTAGTGTACTGTGTTCAGAACACATCACCTTTTGCGGGTAGTCGATCACTGCAATTTGATCACCGTCGGAGGGCTCTGATCGTCACGTCACAGCTACACTAGTGTCTGGCCTCTGCAGATCGTCCACACGAAGCTTCCGTCTGATCGGCTCCTCACGAATGCTAGTTTGTGATTTCACCCTTTTGATGGCTGATGTTGATCGAACTCCTTCGATCGATGTGTGCCGACTCCTCGGACACTCTGGATCGTCTGCACGGTTGGCTGAGAGGCTGATGGATCTCTCCCTGAAATTTGGTGGACTCACGACACTCGTGACACACCAATCTCACTTCCCGAACCCTAGGTAGAAACCTTAGGGTACACACCAAAAATCCTGCGCCCACTTCTCTCTCCTTTTTCTCTCCTCTCGGTAAATTTTGAACACTTCAAAATTTTTCAGAACCTCCCCACACCCCTTATCTCTTCTTTCTTTTTTGTTGCCCACGCCCCCTCCCTTTCTCATTTTATAAAACATCGCAAGAGATGTTGAAAGCGTGTGAGTGGATAAGAAGAGGTGGTTGCTCACTTAAATTCAAATCAAATTTGAATTCAAGTGTCAACCAATCTTATCCTCATCCATTTGTGCGAGAAAGAAGAGATGGCATGGCCTTTTTTTTTGTACATGGAGACTTTCATGAGAAACCATTTCTCATGTGAAATATGGGGCGCACAAAAGAGGATAAGCTGGTACATGGTTATTTGGTTATCCATTCAAATTCAAAACCCCTTTGAATTTGGATGGGTAACAAACCAAGTTAATCCAAATAATTGGCGCACAGAAACATGGGCGTGAGAGAGCTTTGCGTGGGAGAAAAATCACGAGAAAATTTCTTCTCGTGAATTCAAATGGGCGCAAGGAAGTTGGGTGGCGCAGCGAATTTAAAACAAAGTGGTTTGATTCAAATTGAGCCAACCTAATTAAAATAGGTTAAGCACAATTAGACCAGATTAAACCCAACATAATTAGGCTTAATTAGGCTTAATAAAATCTTAATCAAATCAGGAATTAACTAAACCTAACCCCTGATCAAATCAGGGACTAAGCCACCTTAGCGATTAGATCAACACTTAACCTAATCGGGTCAATCCAAACTGAATCCAATTCAATTGAACTTGATCTAAAAATAATTACTCAATCAAATTGAGTTAATTAGCGATCAAATCACTAATTAAACCTCTCATAAATATTGAGTCCAAATCCGATGGGCAATTAGGCATCAGAGACCATCGATATGAAACCCTGATTAAAGAGTTCAAATTTCAAATTCAAAATTTAAAATTTAAAATTTTGACCCTGGTACCAAAAATATGTGGAACTCATGATCAAAGAATCCTAATTCTCAATCATAGAGTCTCAGACACATAAGACTCATAATCAGCCATCAGATCAGAAAGGAACCTCTAATGTGTGTGACCCCGCAGGTTCGAACCTAAGTCGGTAGCACAGGAACCAATTCCTGTACTAATCGAAGTGACCATCTAACAATGGTATCCGACGACCGGATAGGTCGAATAGTCACAATTACAACATTCAGAACCTACGTGAATATGGTTACCGTATAATTCATCCCTTTTGACCCCTGTGTTTAGGACGACTCAGGGTTAAACTGTTGATGTGCAAATCTTAAAATTTGTAAATAAAACCGCAAGCGCACAGTGTGCAGAGTAGCACGACCAGCGAGTACGGGTCGATCCCATGGAGACTTGGTTTTTAAAATGATTTTCAAATCTATGCTCAAGCGAGCTTTAACAAAAATCGAAAGTCGAAAGTTGTTTGCTAAAGACAATAAGACTAAGGATCTAGGGTTTTTGAATCCACTAGATCTAGATTAGGGAATTCTACCTAAATTTTTCTTATTGATCCTAACGACTACTCCTCTTGTCTTTCCCAAGCATAGATTATGAAGGGACTAAGGTCCAACGATAACCTATCAAGATTCTTTACAGGGGAGTAGTAACTAGGATCCCTTAGGGTTTTCTCCTCCTATGCACTGAATCAAGCATGAACTATGAAGGGACTCTGACCCAACTGTAGTTCATCAAAAATTCTTGGCAAAAGAGGAAGAAAAAGAAACCCTAAGAAAAAGAAAGAACCCTATGTAAAATCCCTACTCATGATCTAGCTTCATCGCAAACCCTAGAAGGGATGCTTAGCTAGACATGATCTAAATCTACTTACAAAATTTAAATACAGAAAAATAAACTACCCTAATTTCATAAATTAAACTATCCTAATTGCATAAATTTAAACTGCATAATTTAAACTAACCTAATTGCATAAAATTAAATTGCATAAATTAAACTATCCTAATTGCAAGAAAAATAAATTGCATAATGTAAAGAGATGAAATTGCATAAAAAGAAGATTTTATATATAAAAAAAAATTTATTACAAAAACCTCAAAGCTCGAGGCTTGAAAAGAGAGCTAAAAACCCCACTATCTAGGGTTACAAGCTTGATCGGAAGGAAGAATCTATAAAACAAGGGCCTTTGGGGGCTTTTTATAGGCATTTGGGGGTTATAAGGTTTTCAAAACTTCCGATGTGGGACTAAGAGGTTTTAGGGGGTTTATGGTGCGCCGATGGGTCCATGGTCCATGCGCCTGTTGCTGTGGACCAGGCGGCTAACCAGATCACCAAATCAGTTGATTTTTGACCAATTTTGATCTGATTTGACTCGGGTTTGACCCAATTGAGTCTTCTTTCTTCATTCTTCAATTCCTGGGTCAATTTAACTCCGTTTTGCATAAAATTTGCGCCGTTGGAATCCTCTTTCCTTGTTCTTTCTATTGATGATCTCTTCTTCTGCAAAATATAATAACAAGTATCAATTTCTTAATAAAGTTAGATAATTTAGATATTAATTGATACTTTTTATGTCAATTTGTGACATAAATCACACCCCCCAACTTAATCATTGCTAGTCCCTTAGCAATGTACCAAAATAAGATCATATTCCAAAAAGATCCTTCCTTTGTAAATTAATTTAAGATCGAAATTCAAGAAGTTTTCTAGTATTACTAAGTAATGAGCTTCGAATTAGAATCGGTAGTCAGTCTACTTAGAACTTTCTTAGAGTACACTTAAAGTTTTATAGCACTTGTGTGAGTGATAACTAACTTAGTATTTCAGTATTAACTTGTACAGGCCAATTGTATCATTTTTCATAACTTAGTTCGATTAATTTTTTATACACCCCAGATTAAACAAAGAACTAAGGTAGCTTTCACACTGTTTTTTTTTTTTTTTTTTTTTTTTTTTTTTTGCTGAGCATCCTGGCCTTCCCACCACCGTTTGACGCGAATCTCAACACTTGACTTAGGTGAAGAGACCCGGTTACTAGGCTTAGGGCAATCCACATTTACTCTGTGTTTTGCATTTTATTTCAGGCAGGTAGCTCTTTCCTTAAATTCAAATTTCTTCAATTGGGGTGTAGAAAAATTATCTAATTTAAATAATACTCAAATCCTTAATTGGCCTTACAATTAACACCTACTTTACCTTGTTAGTGTGCATGTGCAATTGGAAGTGCTAATAGTCTTTAAATGACCTAAGCCACCAAGAGTCTAACCAGCTAATCTTCTCCGTGACTCACTACATTAGCAAATACTTTCTAACTTACTCTTATTTCTTTTATAGATTAATTTATTTCATATATATATATATATATTTTTATTATTTTTTTTTTTTTTTTTTACATAATATATTAAATGCAAGAAATAACTCATAGTGGAAGGAAAAGGAAATGATAACACCTGATTTTGTTCAAGCTCTCCCCTCAACTTGACTGACATTGTCCCCAATGGAGTTTATCTAATTTATTTGTCCTAAGCAAACTGAAAACAAAGAAAGCATTAGAAATTAAATAAGCTGGGTTGCCTCCCAGAAGCGCTAAGTTTTATGTCTTCAGC
Organism: Elaeis guineensis; assembly: GCF_000442705.2. Classification (NCBI taxonomy): domain Eukaryota; kingdom Viridiplantae; phylum Streptophyta; class Magnoliopsida; order Arecales; family Arecaceae; genus Elaeis; species Elaeis guineensis. The sequence continues at coordinate 32,418,244 of NC_026000.2, read as the reverse complement.
CAGACCAAACCTCGAAGCAACTTAATCAGAATAAGTTGGTTCATAAAGAACCATGGCATCTTCAACAGTCTTGACAGGTAATTCCAAGAATGGTTTTAATCGTTGACCATTAACTTTAAAGATAACACCATTACTTGGGTTTTCAATCTCAACAGCTCCGTGTGAAAAAACTTCCTTTACTAAAAATGGTCCTGTCCATCTAGACCTAAGCTTTCCTGGAAACAGATGTAATCTAGAGTTATATAAGAGCACCTTTTGTCCGATATTGAAAGTTTTTCTTATAATTGATTGATCATGAAATGCTTTGGTTCGTTCCTTGTATATCCTTGCATTTTCATAGGCTTCATTTCTAAGTTCTTCTAATTCATTCAATTGAAGCTTCCTATGGTTTCCAGCATCGTTCAAATTTGTATTTAGTTGTTTGATGGCCCACATGGCTTTGTGTTCTATCTCAATAGGCAAGTGACATGGTTTACCAAACACAATCCTATAAGGAGACATTCCTAGATTGGTCTTGAAAGCGGTTCGGTATGCCCAAAGTGCATCAATTAATTTTAAAGACCAATCCTTTCTATTGGCATTAACAGTTTTTTCCAGGATCTGTTTGATTTGTCGGTTTGACACTTCAACTTGCCCACTAGTTTGAGGATGATATGGTGTGGCCAATTTGTGGGTGACATTATACTTTTTCATCAATGTTGCAAAAGGTCGGTTACAAAAATGGGTTCCCCGATCACTAATGATTGCCCTAGGAATACCGAAACGGGAGAGAATATTTTCTTTAAGAAACTTAATGACCATTTTGCTATCGGGTGTTCTACATGCAATTGCTTCTACCCATTTTGAAACATAATCAACTGCTACTAGAATATATTCATTTCCAAAGGAATTTGGAAATGGTCCCATGAAATCGATCCCCCAAACATCAAAAACTTCAACTACCAAGATTGGGTTGAGTGGCATCATGTGTCGCTTGGTGATTCGGCCCATTTTCTGACATTGAGCATAATTTTTACAATATTCGTGAGCATCCTTAAACAAATTGGGCCAATAAAAACCACATTGGAGAACCTTAGCAGCAGTTTTCTTAGACGCGAAGTGACCCCCACATGCTTGATCATGACAAAAAGATAAAATATTCATGACTTCGTTATCTGGGATACACCTTCTAATAATTTGATCAGGACATTATTTAAAAAGATAAGGATCATCCCAAATGAAATACTTCACTTGGGCAAAGAATTTATATTTATCCTGCTTAGTCCAATGAGAAGTATCTTGCCTATGGCTAAATAATTTACAATATCAGCAAACCAAGGTTCAGTAGACAAAGACATGAGTTGCTCATCTGGGAAAGATTCATTGATGGGTGGTTCACTAGATGGTGCAACTGGAATTCGGGACAAATGATCTGCTACAACGTTCTCAGTGCCTTTCTTGTCCCTAATTTCTAGATCAAATTCTTGAAGGAGCAAAATCCATCTGATTAAACGTGCCTTGGCATCCTTCTTTGCTAGGAGATGTCTAATGGCTGAGTGATCGGTGTAAACAATGGTGTGGGTCCCAACCAAATAAGATCTAAATTTCTCTAAAGCAAAGACAACGGCAAGGAACTCCTTCTCAGTTGTGGTGTAGTTAAGCTGTGCATCATTTAAGGTTTTACTTGCATAATATATCACTCTAGGCAGCTTATTTATTCGTTGACCTAAGATTGCGCCCACAACATGATCGGACGCATCACACATTAATTCAAATGGTTCAGACCAGACAGGAGGATGAATGATTGGAGCTGATACAAGTGCATTTTTTAGAAATTCAAAGGATTCCAAGCACTCATGAGTAAATTCAAATTTAGTATCCTTTGCCAAAAGATTAGTCAGTGGACGTGCTACTTTGCTAAAGTTGGCAATAAACCTTCTATAGAATCCAGCATGACCTAAAAATGAACGTATTTCTTTCACAGATTTAGGTGGTGGAAGACTTGCAATTAGATCTATTTTGGCCTTGTCCACTTCAATCCCCTTTTTAGAAATGACATGGCCAAGAACTATTCCCTGTTTGACCATAAACTGACATTTTTCCCAGTTGAGAACTAGGTGCTTCTCCTTACATCGTTCTAGAACTAATTGCAGGTGATTCAGACACTCGGAGAAGGTTAGACCAAAAACAGAAAAGTCATCCATAAAAATTTCTAGAAATCGTTCTATCATATCTGAAAACATGCTGATCATGCATCTCTGAAAGGTTGCCGGTGCATTACATAGTCCAAAGGGCATTCATCTATAGGCAAAAGTACCAAATGGACAGGTGAATGTAGTCTTTTCTTGATCTTCAGCGGCTATGGGGATCTGGTTGTAACCGGAGTATCCATCAAGAAAACAGTAAAACTCTTGTCCGGCTAGTCTTTCCAACATTTGATCAATAAATGGCAAAGGAAAGTGATCTTTCCTTGTCGCAGCATTCAACTTTCTATAGTCTATACAGACCCTCCATCCTGTTTGGATCCTAGTTGGGATAAGTTCGTTTGCATCATTTTGGACCACTGTTACCCCAGATTTCTTGGGTACTACTTGAACTGGGCTTACCCAAGAGCTATCAGAAATAGGATAAATTATTCCACTATCTAGGAGTTTCAGAATCTCCTTTTTAACTACATCCTTCATAACTGGATTAAGCCTTCTTTGGGCTTCTCTTGTTGGTTTAGCCTCTTCCTCTAAGTATATTCTATGTTGAACTATAGAAGGGCTTATTCCTTTGATATCTGCTATGGTCCAACCTATTGCCTCTTGATTTGCTTTTAGAACTGACAATAACTCCTCCTCTTGCTTGGGATCTAGGTCTGATGCAATAATTACAGGCAAAGTTTCTTTGGGTCCTAGATATGCATACTTGAGATGTTCTGGGAGGGGCTTCAGTTCTAAAATGGGTGCTTCCTCTATCGATGGTTTAGGTGATGAGTTCACCATCTCAATGATTGGTTCAGTAGGAAGTGTCGATTCCTGATTAATCTGATTTTCTTTAAGTATTTCATTGACATCCTCAGACTCATGGATTAACCAGGGGTTAGACTCTAGGTCGACTTCATCATCACTAATGTCAATGGATTCATAAATACCATCTTGGACTACATTGACATCAGCATGAGAAGAGGATTCCTGTTCTAAGTTAAAAACATTAAGCTCAATGGTCATATTCCCAAAGGATAACTTTATTAGACCATTTCGACAATTGATTTCAGCATTGGCCGTAGCTAAGAATGGTCTTCCTAAAATGACAGGTATATGTCCTTTAGGATTCGCAACTGGCTCAGTCTCTAAAACAATAAAATCTACAGGAAAAATGAAATTTTCAACCTTTATCAGAACATCCTCGACCATTCCCTTAGGGATCCTGAGAGATCTATCGGCTAACTGTAATGTGATCCCAGTAGGTTGAAGTTTTTCTAATCCTAGTTGTTCATACACCGAATATGGAAGGATATTCACACTAGCTCCTAGATCTAGCAAGGCCTTTTTTATATTGGTTTCTCCAATAACACAAGAAATTGTTGGAGCTCCAGGGTCCTTATATTTAATTGGCACATGGCTAGATAGGTATGAACTGACACTTGCAGCCAAAAATGCTTTCTTTGGTACATTAGTGGTCCTTTTCCTAGTGCAGAGATCTTTTAAAAATTTGGCATAAGTTGGAACCTGATGGATTATATCTAAAAGAGGAATATTAACTTGGACTTGTTTAAATACCTCTAAAATTTTGTCTAAATGTTCAGATTTATTGAATTTCAGTCTGTTTGGAAAAGGAGCTCTAGGACTTTTAAGTACTGGACTAGGTGAATTTTCAGTTTCTGGTGCTTGAGGTTGAAAGGTAGTAGTTTTAGAAGGTGACTCGGCAGATGAGTCATCTATATCATCAAGTGCAACTACCTTATTGTCTATTTGTTTTCCTGATCTTAAGGTATGAATGGCATTTATACCATTAACTTGGTTTCCTTGTTGGGGTCGTGGACCATTTTGGTTCCTAGGATTTGGCTCATGTTGGCTAGGTAACCTACCATGTTCTCGTTCACTAATGGTCGAAGCCAGCTGACTTACTTGCATTTCCAGACGGGCTATAGCTTGGGTGTTATTATTTATGAGTTGACCCGTAGTTTGCATAAAGCTGGTATGTGTTTTCATCATGGCTTCTAGGCTTTTCTCTAAAGAGGTAATTTTTTTGTCATTATCATGGAAGCCTGACGGGTTGTTCATCACTGGGTTGGACCTTAGATTTTGCTGATTGAAATTTGGATTACCTATATTAGGATTCTGGGACCATGAGAAATTCGGGTGATTCCTCCAACCTGGGTTATATGTGGGTGCATAAGGATTGTTCAATGGTCCTTGATAGGTGGCATTCACCTGTGCACACTCATTCGAGTAGGAACATTCTTCTAAGACATGGTTTGGTGCATTGCACCCTTTACACATGGGTGCAGATATTTGATTTACATTGGCTGGTCTCTGTAATTCTAAGGCTTCCAATCTACGTGTTAAGGTTGCAATCTTGGCCTCTGATGCTAAGGTTGGTTGAATTTGATGCATTCCTCCTCTTGAAGGTGTAGCTTTATCAGGTTCCCTAGTTGTTTCCCACTGTAAATTTTTCTCGGCTAGGTCTTCTAAGAATTGCCAAGCTTCAGTAGTTTCTTTGTCCATAAATTGACCTTGGCACATGGACTCTAGCATGGTTCTTGAGTTTGAATCTAACCCCTCATAGATGATCTGGCATAGTCTCCAAGTTTCTATTCCATGGTGTGGGCATTGGGTCAAAAGATTCTTGAAACGATCAAAGTACTTCCAAAATGATTCACCAGCTAGTTGGTAAAATTGATTTATTTCATTCCTAATCCTAGCTGTTTTATGATGGGGGAAATACTTTTTTAAAAATGTTCTCACAAAGCCCTCCCAGGTAGTGACAGAATAGTTTGGCAGACTATAAAGCCACTTCTTAGCATTGTCCTTAAGGGCAAAGTTGATTAATCTAAGTTTGACCTCATCCTCTGTTAATTGCAGTTTCATGGTTGCACATACCTCCTCAAATTCTCTAATAAATATATAAGCATCCTCTAATCCTGTGAATTTTGGAAGCATATTTATGATTTGAGGTTTGATTTCAAAATTGTTAGCTGTGGGTTGTGGCAACCTGATACAAGATGGTTGGATGGAGCCAACTGGATAACACAAATCCTTAAGGGTCATGGGTTGGATTGGTTCAGCCATTGGAACAACAGGAATTGACTCAATTCTAACTAGACGACCCGACACTCTTCTCCACACACGAAGTGTACGGTTCTCGATGTTTATACAATTTTTTTTTTTTTTAATAAAATTTTTATGTATAAGGAAAAGAAAGAAAAGAGAAAAAGTTCTAAAGAGAAGATCCTAAGGAGTCCTAAATCTAAAGAAAAGTAACCAAATTAATTTAAATTTTAAAATTTTTTTTTTTTTCCAAACAAGTGAATCAATAAATTAAACTCAATCTATCCTAGGGTTAACCTAAATCTAGACAGCTCCTAACTGTTCCAAGATGACCCTTCAAACCTTCCAAGTGGAGATTGATCAACTAGTTAGCCAGGTAAGTATAAGAGGTGGGAGGTTCACTCATCATTGCCTTTCTAGACACCAAACGAGTTGGCCAGGCCAGCAACTGAACCAATTTAACAAACCACCCTCAGGGATTTGCCTAGACACCAACTAATCAAACAACTCAAACTTGGTAGAACTCTTAGGGTTCCTTGTCCTATTGAGCTCGAATTCCTTAAGGTTGACGTCTAATTGATTTTAAGATTAAAAGTCTAGGTAATGCAATATGATGGAGATGGTTTTTGGGCTAAGGAAGGGTAATAAAATCCCCACCTTATCTTGTTAATGGGTTGATGCCCTTAGATTAATTATGAAAATGCAAATACAAATAAACAAGATGACCAAGAATGTAAAAGATTTTAATTTAGAATTTTTTTTTTATTTTGATATTTTACTTCACGATTATGAAATGTCTTTTGTTTTGTTTTATATTTTTTTTTTTTGTGATTAAGTAAATTCAAATGATTAGGTCTAAAAGCAAAAGTAATTAACTAAAAATAATAAAAGAGAAATTAGAAGCGTACCTGAGTTTTCCAGCAATCACCAACTAAATATAGAAACCTAAAGAAAAAAAAAAGAGAGTTATAACGCACGAAGAACAAATATTTGAAAATAATTTAAAACGCCAAATCCCCGGCAACGGCGCCAAAAACTTGATGTTCAAATCTTAAAATTTGTAAATAAAACCGCAAGCGCACGGTGTGCAGAGTAGCACGACCAGCGAGTACGGGTCGATCCCACAGAGATTTGGTTTTAAAAATAATTTTCAAATCTATGCTCAAGTGAGCTTTAACAAAAATCGAAAGTCGAAAGTTGTTTGCTAAAGACAATAAGACTAAGGATCTAGGGTTTTTGAATCCACTAGATCTAGATTAGGGAATTCTACCTAAAATTTTTCTTATTGATCCTAACGACTACTCCTCTTGTCTTTCCCAAGCATAGATTATGAAGGGACTAAGGCCCAACGATAACCTATCAAGATTCTTTACAGGGGAGTAGTAACTAGGATCCCTTAGGGTTTTCTCCTCCTATGCACTGAATCAAGCATGAACTATGAAGGGACTCTGACCCAACTGTAGTTCATCAAAAATTCTTGGCAAAAGAGGAAGAAAAAGAAACCCTAAGAAAAAGAAAGAACCCTATGTAAAATCCCTACTCATGATCTAGCTTCATCGCAAACCCTAGAAGGGATGCTTAGCTAGACATGATCTAAATCTACTTACAAAATTTAAATACAGAAAAATAAACTACCCTAATTTCATAAATTAAACTATCCTAATTGCATAAATTTAAACTGCATAATTTAAACTAACCTAATTGCATAAAATTAAATTGCATAAATTAAACTATCCTAATTGCAAGAAAAATAAATTGCATAATGTAAAGAGATGAAATTGAATAAAAAGAAGATTTTATATATAAAAAAAAAATTATTACAAAAACCTCAAAGCTCGAGGCTTGAAAAGAGAGCTAAAAACCCCACTATCTAGGGTTACAAGCTTGATCGGAAGGAAGAATACCTAAAACAAGGGCCTTAGGGGGCTTTTTATAGGCATTTGGGGGTTATAAGGTTTTCAAAACTTTCGATGTGGGACTAAGAGGTTTTAGAGAGTTGTTAGGGGGGTTTATGGTGCGCCGATGGGTCCATGGTCCACGCGCCTGTTGTTGTGGACCAGGCGGCTAATCAGATCACCAAATCAGTTGATTTTTGATCAATTTTGATCTGATTTGACTCGGGTTTGATCCAATTGAGTCTTCTTTCTTCATTCTTCAATTCCTGGGTCAATTTAACTCCGTTTTGCATAAAATTTGCGCCGTTGGAATTCTCTTTCCTTGTTCTTTCTATTGATGATCTCTTCTTCTACAAAATATAATAACAAGTATCAATTTCTTAATAAAGTTAGATAATTTAGATATTAATTGATACTTTTTATGTCAATTTGTGACATAAATCAGCCAGCCTCATAGTCAGAAACAAACTGAATATCTGGTGATACTGC
>NC_026000.2:32400036-32410526 GCF_000442705.2 Elaeis guineensis | reverse complement strand
AGAAATGATAATCATTAAGAACAAAGGTATGGGACTCAAATATAAGTTTCAAGATTCCTAATGCTAGAACTGAATGGTCTTCCATCTCCAACATTCAGGAACCTCTCGCCTTGCTCGAATCTCCTACTGACTGCAACCCCTACAATGAATTGCAAATATGGTAAGGGCTACCGGTATCCAATACCCAGTCAGTTATATCACAAATAGAAAAATTGCAAGGAGTTATCATATAAATACCTTGCCCAGCAACAGCTTGCTTCTTTCTCTGCCTGTTCGGGTCCAGGAGGCAATGTACTGAGGATAGTTCCTCTTCCAGTGCCCCCTTCTTGCAAAAAAGCATTCAGCTTGACTCTTATCGGGCTTGATCTTTCTGGTCTGGCCCTGCACTGATGTCCCAGCCTGAACTTGCACCTTCTTCACTTTCTTCTTCTTGTTCTTCTTCCTTTCTCAAAGGGTCGAGAACCAGAAGATGAACCTTCCACTAAGTTCACTGACTCTTTTGTGGAGTTGGTGATCCTTCTCAAAGTTCTGAAGCAACCTCAGTAATCCGTGATAGTTTACTTCAGGCTTTGTCATTCTATAATGAGTGAGGAATGAGAGATAAGACTTGGACAGTGAGTTCAGTATTACATCTTTTCCAAGCTGCTCATGCAAGAAAAAGTCGAGCTTGCTTAAATGCTCCATCAGCTCGATCATGTATAATACATAATTAGTGACAGAGGTACCATCCCACATTTTGGCGTTGAAGATGGCACAACTAGTCTTGTGCCTCTCCACATCATCGGGTATGCTAAAGTCATCCTCCAACACTTGAAGCATGTCCTTTGGCTGAGCTGTCTCAAATCTACGACTGAACTCATTGCTCATGACAGCCAGCATGATGCAGCACACCATGGTCCGGTCACTAAGCCACTTCTGGTAAGTGTCTCTGACTGTTCCACGTGCATTGACAGCTGGCTCCTCAGGTGCAGGATCCATTATCACATATAGGATCCGTTCATATTTCAAGACTATCTTCAACTTTTGGTACCAGCTACTGAAGTTGGATCCCACCAACTTATCATTGTCCAATAATGATCGGAGCAATAGGAAAGTGGCCATATCTGCACAAAGAAAAACTATAACCTAATTAGTAATTGATTCATTAAACTTAAAGATTTGCACTTTAATCAAAAGATTTCTCCTACTATTTTATTCGAACTGGTAGCCTCTACCTCCAATTTGAGGAATTACCCTAATTTCTTAGTGGGTACTAGAATCCACTTAGACTGCACACAAGCCCAACTTTGGTTGGCCAATCCATATACATCTAAGAGTAGGTTCGTAACCAATTATTTTTTTAAATAATTTCTAGTAATTTTATTTTTACCCCTGTCCCTAATCAGTAGGCTTTGGCCTCTACTGAAAAGGTCTGGTTAGGTCCAACCATTAACATAACCATACTTGGCCCATCTAGCCAATGAATGATTAGACCCAATTTTGGTTGGCTAACCTAACCACCATTTAGAAAGATGCAGTTAAGAAATCATATTATGAATGACAATTCCATCAGCCGATAAGCACCAGGCCTTTGGGCCTTCAATGATTATCCAACTGATGGACCCATTATCATCCACTTAATAGGAGGCTATGATCTAGTTATCACCATAACCATTTTATTTTTAGGACCTAATAATTTTAGAAGATTTAATTGATTTAGAGGATGAGGTCAGATAAACCAGCTTATCATGATCCTCCCACTGGCTTCACCAAGTCAGCTTAAGGGAGACCATTAAAAGGGCTGGTCTAGGAGCACCTAAATCAGTCATACTGATTTACCTAGCTGACATAGGTCAGCTCGAATAGTCAAGTGATCCGATCAAAATATAATTTCACCAAGAAGCCAGGTAAGTTCGATCGATGGGAGGATCTGCCAAAGCTTGCCTTAGACACCATCAGAAATGGCCAGGTAAGTGGGCTGCCAATTAAAAACCACCGATCTAGTTTATCTTAGACACCAACTGGTTTAATTAGTTTCGATTAGATCAACCTAACAGTTCATGCTAGACCGCTTAGCTAAGAATCAAGTCCATTTGGGTCTCGTTAAAGACATGGACTTGACCAACTACGACTATTGTAATTGATCTAGAGAATCCTTAACCTAATCTAAGACAACAATTGATTAGATTTAGTCAATTCTCTAATTAAGTCCATCTTTAATCTAACCTTAGGTCTAACCCAATTAATGAACCTAATTCTCACTAACCCATTAACCCAATGTGTTATGGTTTGTGTCTTAGGTTCTTCAATTCACAATCCTAGAACCTAATCAAACAACTTCTTAATTCTCAATTAAGTTTTGGGCTGAGGGTTGGGGTTCGACTTTTCGAAAATAATTTTCATATTTGTAAAATATTTTTACAATATGGTTCTACCAACTAAGTTGCATGTTTGATTCATAATCAAAATGTAAGTGAAATAAGTATGAAACTACTTTAGATCTAATCTAAACAGGTTCATGTAATTGAAATAATTTTAACTTTAAACTGTGCAAATTTTTCAGACAAATATATGATGATTCTTTGCATGAAAATTATTAATAAAGAGATTTTATTTTAGATTTAAATATATTTTAAATCTAATAAATTATAAATTTAATCTAGATCACATCTAATAAATTTATGATTAAAGATAGATCAACACGAACTAGGACAACCTTTGCACTGTAAGGGGTAAACCTTACAGCAGGACAACCTACAGTTTGTGATTGATTTAAAAATTTTAATTTTAGATTTAACAATCAGATTATAAATTAGATCTAATCTAAAAAATAATCTAAATATGTAAACAACCTAGGCTCTGATACCAATTGATGGAACCAAATCTAGGGTTTCAGGGTTAGATCTTGAAACTTTTTCAAGATCAGACAGCGAAAGACTAAAATAAATCAAAATTTATCTTGTAAAATTAGAGAATCTCTAGATCTAAGATCCTATTACATGATTATTATATAGTATTAAATTAAAAATTAAAATATAAAGAGCAAGAACTACATGTTGATCATATCAACATATTTCTATACTACATCTAATGTATGTAAAATATAATAGATCAGATCTATTACCTTGCAAGTTAGACGTTCTAACTTTGCTGATCCAGGCTTGAGGATGATGTTGCAAACTGCATATGCATCCAGCCTCTAGGAGTCATCCACACGAGCCCACGAATCACGATCAAAAGTCCTAGTCCAGGAAATCAGCACAGTATGCTAGTACTGCACTGATCCTTCTTCAATGGTCGATCAGATACCTCCTTCTTCTTGATTTGGACTCTTCCAAAGATAAAAAGTAAGAGAAAGAGTTTTAGATGAGGCACTCTCAAAAAAATTTATAGATGGAGAAAGGAAAGAGATGAACCCAGCAACTCTAGAAGAAGATCCTCTTCTTCTTCTCTTTGCTCTAACCCAGACACCTAGCTTTGTATCTATTAGATCTCCACACCCCAAGACTCTTTCTCCTTGGTTTTTGGATACCCCAAAGGTCTCTCAATATTCTATGTTCCATAAAAATTTTATAAAGAAATTTATTTTAAATAGAGAGATATGAAGAGTCCTTGTCTAGGTCAAATACCTAGTCAAGGATTATCCAAACAAGGTAAGACAAAGGGTGCCCAACTCTTGGGCATCCCCTCCTTCTTTTTCTACTATGGACTATCAGCAAAGGGTGCATATTATATGCCATAAAAGTCATAGAAATATTAAAAAAAATTTGAGTAAAATCAGTGCCATAAGAAAAAAGTTTTGGTTTCCTAAAACTCTATCTCATAGAATTTGAAATCCAAACTAATTCCTACTTTGACTTGATCCACAACCATATTTCATGTAAGAGAAAAATATTTTGGGCATGCGTGAAGACTTAGGAGAGAGAGATTTGTCACATAAAATAAGAGAGAGTGGGCATGGGATAAGAGAGTGGGCGTGGGGGGCTAAGGTGGCGCAAGGTGGAATCCTAGTCTTACTAGGATTCAATTTATGACTTGCTCAAATTTGGTTTCTCAAATCAAATCAAATCAAAATCAAATCAACCTAATTAAAATAGATCTTAACCTAATTAAAAACTTAATTTAATCAGATTAAATTAAATTTAAATCTGATTTAATTTTTTAATCGAATTAGAAATTAGGTTGACCCAAGTCTTAAGTGAACTAGGATTAGTTTTTTCTTGCACTTGGCTTATCCAATAAACTAATTGGACTTGATCCAATCAAGTCCAAATCAAATCTAATTAAATCATATTCAATTAGACTTAATCTCAGTCCATTGGCTTAATCAAATTAAGTCAATTAGCAATTGAATTATGAATTGATCATCCTGTAACACTTGTACTAGGTTAAATGTCAATCAAATTGATCATTTAACCCTAGAATGATTCTTAATCATTGATCAACCATCTGATCGGATCGTGAAATCTAATGTGTGTGACATCATAGGTTCGAACCTAAGTCAGTAGTATAGAGATAAATTTTTGTACCAATCAAAGTGAGCATCTAGCAATGGTACCCGACGGTCGGATAGGTCGAATGTGTAGAACAACATCCTTAGAACCCATACGGATATAGTTTTCATATAATTCATCCCCTTGACCAAAATGCTTATAGGACACCTCAAAGTTCAACTGTCAACTCTGATCAGGTTGTCCACATTGTATTTCAAAATATCAAATCCATCTGATGGATTATCCTGGTCAAGGTTTTGCTAAATTGAAATACAGCGACTCATTCTTCTCCAACTCTTGGAGTGGTCAATCCCATCTTGATCACACTCTGACTTCGTAAGTACTTGACTGTGTCCAGAAGCCTTCCATCACTGAATTAAAAATTCAGTTAGTCCAGTACCAAAGCACAGTGAGTTGCTTGCAAGTCACTGAGGCGAACTCAGGTCTAAGGGACACTTATATCTATATCCCATCAGAGACATTCTCGACAGTAAAATGCTCTGGAGTTGGTCACGTTCAATGACGATGTATCCTTACATCTGACCTATATGCCATACCAGTGTCTCCACACTCCTTGGTTAAGAGGATAACCAACCCATATGGCCTACAGCGACCTATGCTCGATAGAGGCTGTTGTCCTTATTAACAGCCTATCATTTAGTCGTGAACAGTTTTAAGGACTAATCGATAAATTCTCTCTTTATCGAACCTAAATAGTCCTAAGGACTTCATCACAACAACAGAGTTCATTAGAAGATGAAAACTTATGATGAAAATATCAAAAATATATTTTATTTATTAACAAATCAATTATAATACAAGGTTGCTCAACCGTCAACAGATTGACGATTGGCTTTTGAGACATATTTTCCAACAAAACTATCCCATCATAAATACAAACTCTAAATAATAAACACAAACTACCTTCATGGCAAGATAAACACAAAGTGCTCAGAATAAACACAAACTCTGCCTAATAAATAGAAACTATGAATAGTAAACAGAAATTTTAAGATGATAAACAGAAACTATCCGAAATAAATACAGTCGAATTCATCTAAGATAAATACAAAGTACTTCAGAATAAATACAAACTCTGCATAATAAATAAAAACTATGAATAATAAATACAAACTTTGAGATGATAAATAGAAACTATCCAGAATAAACACAAAGTCAGATCCTATAATAAACAAACAGAAACTATGAATAATAAACAAAAATTGCCTAGATAAACACTAATTAAGGAGAATAAATATTAAGTTCTGTACAAACCATCCTAAGATAAACACCAAGTCGGGGTCAAATGCAAAGTCAAAGTCAAACAGTTTCTATTTATTATATGTAGTTTGTATTTATTATTCAAAATTTATATTTATTATGAAAAAAATTATATTTATCTTGAGCCTGTTGTGTTTACTATTTGGAGTTTGTATTTATTCTGAGATAGATTCTATTTATTTATGTAGGACTTAGTGTTTATCCTATCCTGAGTGACCTTGGATCACTCAACTTTTTTGATCTCGAGTTTGTGTTTATTGAAAAAATTTGTGTTTATCATCCAAGAGTTTGTATTTATTCTATAGAACTTCAAATTTATATTTATTCTGGACAGTTTGTATTTATCATTTCAGTTTGTATTTATTTTAAGTTTATGTTTATTCTGGATAGTTTATATTTATCATCTCAGAGTTTGTGTTTATCATTTTAGAGTTTGTGTTTATTCTGTAGAATCTATGACAGTTTGTATTTATCATTTTAGAGTTTATGTTTATGCTGGTTAGTTTGTATTTATCATTTCGAATTTGTGTTTATTCTGCACAGTTTATGTTTATCATTTCAAAGTTTATATTTATTCTGGATATTTTGTATTTATCATCCCAAGTTTGTGTTTATCATTTTAGTTTATGTTTATTCTGAGTTTGTGTTTATTCTAGATAGTTTGTATTTATCATCTCAGAGTTTGTGTTTATCATTTCAGAGTTTGTATTTATTCCATAAAATCTTATGACAGTTGATATTTATCATTTTAGAATTTATGTTAATTCTGAATAGTTTGTATTTATCATTTTAGAATTTATGTTTATTCTGGATAGTTTATATTTATCATTTTAGAGTTCGTGTTTATTCTGGATAATTTGTATTTATCATCCCGAGTTTGTGTTTATCGTTTCAGTTTGTATTTATTTTAAGTTTATATTTATTCTAGATAGTTTGTATTTATCATTCTAGAATTTATATTTATCATTTTAGAGTTTGTGTTTATTCTACAGAATTTTGTGACAATTGGTATTTATCTTTTCAGAGTTTGTGTTTATTCTGGACAGTTTGTGTTTATCGTTTCAGAATTTATGTTTATTCTGAATAATTTATGTTTATCATTTTAGAATTTATATTTATTTCAGATAGATGTTTATCATTTCAAAATTTTTATTTATTCTACCGAATCCTATGATAGTTTATATTAATCATTTTAGAGTTTGTATTTATTTTAGATACTTTATATTTATCATTTTAAAATTTATGTTTATTCTAGACAGTTTGTTAAACTATTTCAAAATTTATATTTATTCTGGATAGTTTGTGTTTATCTTTTCAAAGTTTGTATTTATTTTATTCTGTATTTATATCAGAGTTTGTGTTTATTTTATTGATACTTTGTGTTTATTGTTTCAAAGTTTGTGTTTATTCTGGATAATTTATTTATCATCCAAAGTTTGTGTTTATTCTACAAGATTTATGTTTATTTTAATAAAATTTTTATATTTATTATTTAAATTTTTTATTTATTATTTAATTTATTATTCAGAGTTTGTATTTATTATTATTCAGAGTTGTGTTTATTATTCAAAATTTCTATTATTATTATGAAGTACTTGGCGTTTAGCCTATCCACCCATGATTTATCCTGTTATTCATAGTTTATGTTTATCCTCTTAGGATAAACATACGGTTTATCCTGTTATTCATAGTTTGTATTTATCCTCTTAGGATAAACACAAACAATGAGAAATAACATCATAAATATAGAAACAAAAATCAATCCCCCTACAAATAAGCACAAAACTAATCTCTCTCCCTACAAATAAGCATAAATTGACCTGAAACAACTTCAAACACAACACAAAATAATAATTATCAAACCTATCAATAAACATAAACACAAAAAATTAAAAAAATAAACCCACATATCAGAAAATCTATTGCATCAATCATTCACACCTGTTACTAAATATTCATATACATCAAATTAATAGTTTCACTAATGACAGAATACAAATTTGAATATAAATTTTTAAATGTACTATTAAAGATTCATAAAAAATATTCACAACACATCCATGGACATCCATGATATCCATGATAGCAATAATAGCACAAACTAGAAACTAGAATATTCTCACCTCACGATCTTTCACGATCACCTACATAGCATATCTGACACGTAACTCTGGCACATGAGCATCTGTAATCTCCCGCCCCATTATCAGACTCTCCATAAAATGTATAATATAGATGGCACAATCAGGTCTACAAAGAAAATATTTTATGCTCACAGTTAGAAATAAATAACTGATATGGTGAAATTAAATTTGCATGGATGTATTGATTATAACTCAGCACCCTACTGTGGATAATTAACGAAATGAAGTGGCCAACTACCCATATCAACAGAGTATATATCTCGTGCCATCTCAATCAACTAGGTCACCTACAATCATAATATTAGTAATCAACCACATTGTTAGAAATGCATGAGTACGCACAGCATTCGATATTTAATAAATATTTGATAAATATAGTCATTACTCATAAATCTTCTAGCGACGCCTCTGTACTCTGCACCACTCACAGATGTTTAGTGTCTAAAATATGTGCTCTATATATCGATGATAAGCAAATGTCAGTGAAATAATGAGCATATAGGCACGAACAATTGCTTGACTTCAGCCAATGAACGAGGTATGAAATCTCGCACAGCTTTGTCAGAAACCTCCCATTTACCCAACAACATGCTCTAGAATGATGAAAATATTGAAACATACATTAGACTGCATAACACAATACAATGCTATAATGCATAATATTGTATGAAGAATACAAATAAGTACTATAAAGAAGAGTCGCAACATAAAGATAGATTGTAAATTAATTAAAGGACATTGCTGCAGGAGAGACCAAAAAACATCTATGACCTGCATAGTTTATTGCAAAAAAATAAAAATTAACTTGCACATATGTTTGATTTATCCAACTTAGTACATAATACTTACATCATCATCAATTAAATTTTTAGATAGTATGTCATAAACCTGCAGTCGGTTGATGACGCTGATGCCATCAGTCCAAACTAATGACCTATATAGTGTAATTAATGTCAAACCTGAAGACCAAAGACAAATGTAGACCAAAGAAAAATATAGTTGAAAGACATCAAAATTTTTTATTTTATAAATAATGGAATGATATATCGATCAATTTTTTTTTCTAAAAAATCGAAGACTTGCCTATGCTCTGCATCATTCAGAAGCTGCAACCCGAGGAAGTCACAGCTAGTCTCAAAAAATCCTTGCGTATCGCATGAGTATGTTGGATGTCGGATGTGAATGAAGTGTGAATGTTCTACTAAATCATAACTCTACTTATTATATCGTCATCCTTATGGCAAACTGACTTCTTCTTGAGCTTTCTTGTGAGATCTTGAGTAGTTGAAGGTAGGGGACGAATGGACTGCGTAGGAGATGGGAGCCCCAAACTGTCTGCTTCCGCTACGTAACCCGTCTCTTGGTATGCTGTGGATCTGCATGCTCGATGGATACTATCGGGCTATCAGTACTCACAAACTCAATAAGCGGCATATCTGACGCCACCTCATGAGTGCTCCCCTCTGCATCCTTAATCTCAATGCTCCCTTCAGTGCTCTTCAATATCGTCTGTAACTCAAAAATTAACTTATCCTTCTCGACAAGTATCCTCTAGAGCTCCATCTTCTTAGCATCATCTCGAGCCCTCCCACTCCTCACCTCTGTAAAGATGCATCGGTATTTATGTATGAGCTCCATTTGAGGATAAATATGCAACAATTACATGCATCAGTAATGAATTTTAAAAATATTTAATTATATGATAGGCCAATACCGCGGCAGTGCTACGTGAGCTGCTAGCTCTACTCCTCTTCCTACCCATCTTACTTGTTTCACCTTCAGCTCTATCTACCTGATGGGTGAAAGGACTCTTTTCAAAGAGCAACACCTCATCCGGTGATGATTCTCGAAGTGGATCTCGAATCTGAAAATAAAGGCAAAATAGTTAGATCCCTAATCTTAGAAAAGAAAAAATAGAATACTAAGCATCAAAGTAATACTACATCTTCATATTTTAGACCCTTCAACACCTCTCCTAAGTGGGCCCTTTTTCTGAACTGAGGGTTCTCCCAATTCAAGATTCGAGGAAGCCGGCCGAAAATAGATGGTTTGAGTATGCTTGTTCTCTCAAAAAGTCAAACCTGAAAGAAAGAAAAGTAATCACATGAAGACATAATGATAATCAAAATGGAATAAGAAGATAAAGGAATAACTTAACATCTTTCTTACCATCAGAACTGTAATGCATCCATTAAGATAACTGGTGCTCTCCTTCGCACCTCTCTCCCTTCTCTTTATCTTTTCTGTAGCCCTTGGAATGAATTTCATGAGGTGCTCATGGACTGCTCGAGCCCATGCAAAATGGCCAATATCCTCTAAGGGGTCAACAATGGAGAAGATCCATAGTGCAATGCTAAGATTCGATAAAAGAAACAAAATTGACCCAAAAGGTACGAAACAAGCAATTGCATCATTGATCGAATGCCATTGAAAGAAGAATTAGATAATAATTCTTTGATCCTATCTTCCAATGCATCTCTCCTAACTAACCCCCCTACAAAATGTGTGGTCCTAACTACACTATGGGGAGCCTTCTTCATATCAATGGCTATCCCATTCAGGGATTGCCCCAAAATGAGGGCAACATCCTCAG